>NC_056732.1:1183824538-1183856767 GCF_019279795.1 Protopterus annectens | reverse complement strand
TAGCCAAGCATGTTCTGTTGACTGTGGTAGTCTAGTTGAGGTATCCATTGCATGTGATGCATACAGGGTGGGGTTTCCAAGCTGTGGCATTCATAATACAGATATATATATATATATATATATATATATATATATATATATATATATAAATATATATGTATATATATATATATATAGATGTGATATATATATATATAGATGTATATATATATATATATATATATATATATATATAACATATATATATATATATATAGATGTATATATATATATATATATATATATATATATATATATATAAATATATATGTGTGTGTGTAGGTACATGTCTACAACATATATCTACATATGGGTATATATATATATATATATATATATATATATATATATATATATATATATATATATATGTAAAATATATATATATATATATATATATATATATATATATATATATACATATATATATATGTATATCCATATCCTTATGTGTATACGAGTGTTGTATATATCTTCCCAGATATATCGCACCATATTTATCTATGTGTATATTTAGATATAGCAACATGACTGCTTTAGCACTCTTTTCACTTACAAGTACTAAACAACTGTAGTAGTCAAAGCAGTTATTCACTTCTATTCAGTATGTGTACTGAAAGATATATTTGAAAAAACAACAAACATTTTCACAGCTGTGATGGCTTAGTGGTTAACTTATGTGACTACAGGGTCCTGGGTTCAAGGGCTGTTTATTTTGTTGTTAGGCTGAACAAGGATTGTTGCATAAAGAGTGGGTGAGGCAGCTTTGAGCAGCTTTAAGTGGGTTTGCGTGGGTTTGTGCAATGATAAGTGGTACTAACATACAGTTAAATGAAAAGGCACTTACACTGTGTAGGCTTTGCTTACCAGTGTGCAAATCTGCTTAGCACTTACATTTAAGCAATGCTTACTCCTGCTAACCATAGCTCAGCCCTGGTAAACAGTGATCACATTCCAGTCTTATGAAATAGCAGGATAATGACATCTTTAATAAGCATATTTAATTACATATAGATAACATCCTTCTATGTGCTGTCATTGTAGTAGCATGGGATGTGAGCATACTTATAGGACACCTGAGTATATATTGGCAGTACCACAATCTTTTCTCTTTGTATGTGTGTCATACATGGGAGTATCCCAGGTTATATGCAGCCGCACTTGCATGTATTGTATCATTATGTTACTACTTTTTACAGTGCTTTTCCAAGTAAGAGTAGATTGCAGATTGTAGTACAGGAACCATACACCCCTGCATGCAAAGTTGGACTCTAAGTACTGACAATCATGTTCTTAGTGTGTGAGCTGTATGTTATTAAGTATTTGCTAGTGGATATTGATCTGATATGTGGATATTAACTGTAGACTGCTATGTGTATAGGACATGTCATTGAGGGCTGCTGTCATATAGTAATGGCATACCTATCAGTATCAGACGTCTATCTGTCAAAACATTCATCCTAATGCATAACTTGTTGGTTAGCTGATTTCTGTCTGTCCTCTTTACTGCTATGCAGATGTCAGGTATCCATCATGGCTGCTTACAGGCAATCTATGCTTGACTGACACTGACATGTCTGCCCAGCTGTGTTATGAATGCCACAACTTGGAAACCCCACCCTGTATGCACCACATGCCATGGATACCTCAACTAGACTACCACAGTCAACAGAACATGCTTGGCTAAAGGTCTCCAACCCAGACTCTGGCCATGTTATGTAATGTATGTAACATACATGTCAATTGGAGCACCTCACTGGCCCTCTGCAATAGAAAACCAGATGATTGGATGCTGCATTTAATTGTCACCCTGGGGATCACTCAAGTGGCATCAGTTGATAGATGGCCTGCTGACAAATGTCAGGTGGCATGATACCAGTGTACCCACATGCCTGGCTCTTCTCATTTCTCCATGGACATTAGCCTGGTACACACCTAGGAACACCTGCACCAATGGACCCTAGTACTGACAAATGTGTCAATGTGCATTACTGAGAATAACAGTGTCTGTGTGTTTGTCAACTTGTAGCTGATAATACCCTGAGGGCACCCACTACACATCCCATTGTCATAGTTAGAATTGGCTGCTGCTGTAATTGACATTAAATGTACCTTGTTACACTCTTCACCCTATGTTCTACCTGGAGCTTGCAGTACCAGCATAACACTGTTGTACAAATGGGCAGAGAGGCATGGGTTACCCTCTGAGTCCTGGCAAGTATGTGTATGTGTGTGAGTGTGTATATTTGTAGGATAAGGCCACATTCTCCAAATACAATACACCTTGCCATACATTATAAGGGATAGTGATGTTGCTGACATTAGGAGAGCCATGACAAACCCTCACCCTTCTATCCCTGTGGCATGTGCAATAAATGCATATCCCTGTAGTAGCACTGATTAGGGTTGTATTGCAGTCCTGGTCAATGTGTGATTGTGGGTATGTCACAGCATTATCATGGGTTTCAGTGAGTAAAATATACAATGCGGGGTGTGGGTGCTGAGTATACTGTCTTTACACCATGGCACCCCAAGTACATATCCCAAGGTCCGCTGTATGAGGACCACTGTCACCACCAACCATACTGGCAACTGATTACACTATCCAGCTTAATGATGCATCTGCTGTGTGCAAAGTCTCTGTAACAGAATGGACTCACTGACAAGGTAGTTAGCACAGATAAACCCAGGTCTCTCAGATGTGTCTATGACTGTTATGTGTTTGTCAATGTGTATATGACAGTTTGTCATACTATGTATTGTTCATTAACACCCAATACATCCCCCATTACTATACAGTACAAGGCCTGGTGATGTTCTTCACTTAACAAGAAACTCGGGACACGCCTAATCCTAAAAGCTGTGTGGTGTGTAAAATTAAGGCCAAACACATTAGTAGCACTAAGTACCTAGGTAGGAATTCTACTCTCCAGTGTTGCCAAGTAAATGTGTGTGTGTGTATGTGAAGGGCTCTTCTTCAGTTTGCAGAAAATACATGTCCCAGGAGATCATTTGTCTGAGAACTGACTGGCAAAAGATAATATTTCAAAGGAATCATCTTGCAGAAATTCATTCCATCAAAACTAGTAGTAGATGTGTAAATGCCCTCTTCCCCACTGTACAGCTGTACAGTGATACTGGAGTTGGTATATATAGTTGGGTGTGGATGTTGTGGGCACAGCCACCCTCATTGGGGTTATTGTTGTGCATATCCCCCCACTTAGACTGCTGTAATACTGTACAGTTTATGTTAACAGGTTAAGTAGTTGTTAATCACACTATGTGTGGTTCTACGCCACCCCACACCCTCCACTGTGGAGGTCTGTGCCACCCACACCAGCAAAGCTATGTTTACCAACTCCAGGATTGCACAACATTAGGGAAGAGGACATATACCCTGCTGGTACCATTGTCAATGACATTAAACTGCCAGACTGATTATTTACTGATGTGATGTTTTGCCTATTTTGTCTTGGTGGAATTACATAGGCACAAATGAGTCCACTGCAAAATTAAGTACATCCATGTGTACAGTATTCTCTGCATATTGCATCAACTCCAAAGCCTCTGTGTGTGTGTTATTCAGAAACATTTGGTTTGTGCCACCCAGTACACTTACCATTGTCCACTGTAGAAGAGCTGCTGACATCAGCCACCATGCACTCATCTGTATACACCCCTCAGACCTATCAGCCATGTGGCACATGCAGTAATTGTTATACAGTACTGTTACTTGTGTTCAGCTTTACCCAGAATATGACACAGTCAGTGTGTCACCACAGTGCCATATCCCTTGTAGGAAACAACAGCAAACCAACATCCTGCTGACAAATAGACACCTACATCACAAACTGAATACATTATGGAGACCACAATCAGTCAGTGTTAATAACAGCTATAATGCATCATGGCTGGACAGCTACACACCCTGACATGTAAGCATTAAGCTTTCCAACTGAAATCATGTTATACAGCATTACATTGCTAAACCTTAGTACATTCATCCTGTGCATCAGAACCATATTAGCATGTACTTGCATTGATGGTATGGATGACAGGAATGTGGTACAGGTATCAACATATGCACAGGGTGTGTTGTGGGTTTGCCAGTGACCTAAGCTGAGCTGTTTGGTGATATCATGTGTGTGTGTTAGGGGGTTCTTTATCAATTGGGCTGTGCAGATGTGGTGTGTGTAGGTATGGAGGTGCCCTAGCTCTTTCGGTAATGTGTGTGTGTGTGTGTGTGTATGTATGCACACAGTTCTGCCATGTAGCTGCCTTATACAGGGGTTTGTTGGACAGCTGCAGACTGCACATGGCAGGGTGTACAGTTCACCGTGTCTGGCCATGGACACAAGGACTGTGCCTGCCAGGGGGTCCATGGACACTACCAGGTAAAAGCCCAGATATGGTACCCTCTCCTGATGATGACAAATGTCTGCTGGATCCATGTCCCTGTTGGGACTAGCCAGGACCAAGTGCATGTGGCCCGCTGTGTTGTGGTATGGACAGCACCCCTCCTGCAGTGCTGGTGCTGGTACTGCACTACAGGAGTGGCTGTGACTTGTTGCACATCCACATAGACCTCCACCTGTTGTTGCTGACCTACGTCCACATGGCTATCGCCCTACTCCCAGCATATGCTTTAACACAGACATCGCACAGTTGAGGATTCCCACCATCTCACCCAACCATCTATCCAGGACCTCTGCAAAATAACGGTGGGCACCTGCAAGTTCTCAGATGTTGTCAAGTACAGCAGAATGAGTAACCCTCAGGAGCCTCAGACTCTGGTTTAACATTCCATACATGCCTGTGCCTCCATGACAGCCCAAAGCATGCATCTAGTGACACCTACTCTGGCACTTCTGCCAGGGGCATGATGGCCAGCAGACCTCCTACGAGCACCCCTGTACATCTACCTGTGTGGAACCTCGCCCGTCTTCTGGCTATGGCTGCTGGGTACAGACACACTTGCTATAGTCACCACACTGTCCTGTCTCATGCCAACACCCACCAACTGTCCCTCATCTATGGCCACTGGAGAAGGGGTATGTATAGGCATTGTGACTGTGTGCTGTGATGGGGTGGATAAAAGTGGGATGTGAAATGATGGCACAGCTTCAGCCCCTGACAACCCTGCCTGTGCCTCACCATACCTATCATCATTGTCAGAGTCTGTATGGATGCTAACATCAGTTTGCCTGCAGGAGGGACCCTGATCCACCTCGACACCTGTGAGGGGAAAGCATAAAATGTAATTTAAGACCTGTACGTCATTGCTCACCTCTACACACACTCACACACACACACACACACACACACACACACACACACACACACACACACACACACACACACAAAAACATTTACAGGTGAGGTGGCACAAAAATATTACACAGACTTCTCATTACCCAACAGTCAATTTGCATGACATATGGCACTCAACAACATGCACTGCAGCTATACTCAATCCTTGTTACCAACATTATACATCTCTGTGATGCATGAGTTGTGTTAGTAGGTGATGCCCTTCACCTGGAACACACTGCATCCATGTACACAGTATTTCTGTGCACCTGTTCAGCACCCTGGCATGTACTGTGCACCATACCTAACAAGTGTACACACCATTACTGAATGTGTATATGTGTGGCAGTTATGTTTGCTCTGTTGCTCACATCCCCTATGTGTTTGTCTGAAGCATACCTGGGATGATATGAGGACAGATGTCAATAGGGAATGCCTGACCTCTGATTTGCAGATCTCATCATTAGCAGTGCATGTATGAGCAATAAAATCCAATTACACTGACAACCTTCAAAGCTTACTGTGGCTATAAGGAGTGTACACACCCTTGATGACATGCCAGCCTCCTCCATGATATGCAATGGGGCCACAGTACTGCATATGTTAACATTACACACACCTGATATGTGACATATGACCTGTGCAATCAGATGCAGTATCAAACAGATGTGTTAGTCTCACAGATGCTGATTCTGATGCATACTATATGTGGGTTGTATAAGTGTGCTCACTCTTAACACAAAGGTTTGTTGCAGCACCTGTTAAGTGAACTACAGCAGTCACAGTTCCTGGAAGAGGTATACTAGCATTTACCATCTTTAATTGCCATTATTTGGTCACTCTGCCCTACAAATGTCCTCCAACTCTGCCAGATTGCAAGGTCATCTTATATGCATAGCCCTTGGAGGTCACACAGTGCCTTCACTACTGTTGTGGAGTCAGGGTTATGTCTGGCACAATTCATGACCTTGACTGTGTTCAGATACAGCCATTCTTAATGAGCTTTGGATGTATGCTTCAGTTCACTGTTGTGTTTCAGGATGACATCCCTCCCCATTATCAGCCTTATTGCAGATGCTTGACAACTATGGGCCACATGAGTGTCATTTTGCAGTGTTCTGAATTCACCATGTCTACCGGCCTAGCTTCTGCTAATGAACAGCAAACCTAAAGGTGTGCACTGGCACCAGCAAGGTAAAGATGGGGACGGTGGGCCTGAGGTGAAGTGAGGTGTTGCTTGTGCACCACATGTACCTTTATTAATACTGTCTGTCAGTTTCAGCCTTGGTCTCAATATACCATTACACATTGCAACACGTGCCTTTGGGAGACTTGATGTTATGCATATGCTACCTGTAGAGAGCCCTGGATGATGTTTCCTGTGGAACAACTCTTCTATCTGATTCCATATGATCTATCCCATAGGCCACACTTATGCAGATTCCAGGCAACTGTCAACACAGGTACTGCACAGGCAGTATTTGCTAGACATTCCTGCAAGTCCCTCAGTGTTGCTGCATGGCTGAATGGCTGTATCTGAACTGACTGTTTCTGGGCAGTCTCTGTGACCAGTTTGCAACATGTGTTGTCATCAGTCTTGGATGAGTATCTGCTTATTTTCTACATTAATGTTGCCTCATACTTCATAGTCACATACATGACTGTCTGCACTGTTTGCCATGGTGTATGCAATGGTGAGATAAGGCTACTTCTCCCATTCCTGAATGCTACCTTTCAGATATGGGATCCATTCCATGGTTTGCAAGATGTGTGCAAGCCACGGTTGCCTCTGGTTGCAGGTGAGTGGGCAAGTGTCATGGACATACTTCTTGGACAGCAGACCATTACTTGGTGTGACATTGAGGCCCTGTAGTTGATGGAAGGTGTGTACTCAAGAAGAGTGAATGCTGTCAGTACCTCAAAAGCTGCTTCCACAATATGTTATTTGGAGTGTGTACACATATGCTTTCAGTGTTTGTCAAGGTATGTGTTCCCCATATTTGTTGCCCTAACATAGGATTCCATATTACACATTCATTGCTCATGTTAGGATCACATTACAGGTTGTAAAAGGTGTGGAATGTGGTATTGTGATTTGCCATTGTGTAGATCTGTAACAGTTGTTATCGTAATAGTGGTGTATACACTGTTGTAGCCACTGTATAAGAGTAATGTTTCAGACATGTCCCTCCTGTAGGCCATTTGTCCCACCATTATGTTCATCTCTGTCCACACATCTTGCACTGACAGGCTGTTAGGTATACCCCAGGACTCTTATATACCCTTCAGATATGCCACCATGGTGACCCCTGTCATGCAGTGCAGTTAACAGCAACAAAAGTGAACATGTACAGTATGTATTATGGGTAGGTGTGTTAAATGTGTGCATGGCAAATAGCATGGCCATAACATGGCTGGTGTATTGGGCAAACCTGAAAAAAACAACTTCATACTCACCAGCTACAGGCTGCTGCCTCAGTTGTATACCAGAGGGACCTACACAGTTGTGTGAGAGATGTAATATCAATAGCCATACCTGTGGCATTGGCACAGAGTGGGAGAAGCATTTCAGTACATCAACAGTACAAACCCACAGTACTAGAGATTATGCACATTTGTTCATTACTACACTGCAGCAAGACACTATGTTATCTGACATATGCAGGAAGATACTTTACAGATGAAGATGGATAAGCAACAGTGGTCTAATACTGTGCCCTGGGGCATTACCTCCATGCTCCTCATCCATTGTGTGGGTGGCACCTACCTCCACAATACTATCTTCAGGCTCCTGGATTTGCTGGCGAGGAGCTCCTCAGCATGTGTCAGTGGAGGCTGGATGGCATGACCCCCACCTGTGGTTAGCTGGTCCCTCCTAACTGCATTCTTATATCTGTGGTTATGCAGGCCAACATCATTTACTCTGTGGATGAACTCATTCCACAGGGCCGTCCTCTCATGCAGATCATGGTACCTGCATCCAAAGAGGGTTCCATGATGTAGTACAATGAAGTTTGTGATAACATCATTCTCCTGTGGTGTATAAGCAGGGAAACGTTCACGGGACATTGTACCTGGAAAACATACACAGGAAAAAAAGGTCAGAGGACCTCATACTGCAAGTATATAACAGTTGTTAGATGACATCCCCCCCGACTATATTTCCAGCAATAATCTAAACACACAAATCAATGGGTATGTTTGCACCAAACCTACTGTTGGGACATATATCTTATTGTTCAACAAATATTGAAATATGCTTCTATTCATGTTCCATGTTGAAAGACTATCATTAGTGGCCTGTTGCTATCAATGTAACCTGCATGCCATTGTAATTGCCAATGTTGTTGTTGTTGTGTCTTTCGGCTTTTCCCGGTTAGGGGTCACCACAGCAGAACTCTGGTCCACTAATGATTGGCAGTAGATTTGTACGTGCCAAGTTACCGGCCCTAATGCACAACCTTCAATGAAGATACGCCCATTCATGCATGTCTGCACACAGAAGATGCTCTAGCTGAGGATTGAACAGGACAACATCTTACTGTGAGGCGACAACGCTACTGCAGCACAAATGGCCAATGTGGTTCCATATATGCATGTGTTCTGTTTGCTATGCAACTGTTCCAAATCTTGTAGTTTGGGTTAATAGGAATATCTATGCATGCTGTTATAAGTAATCCTGGATTGTGCTAACTATTACTAACCCACATATCTTCTAAAACTGCCACACAAGAGCATGTTTGAGAAGGCCATTCCCAGCGGACCCACCTCTCCCACCTCATCTGGCCATGACACCGGGCCCCAGTATGTCTGGGACCCACTCTGGGACCTCCTCATCCACTGGTCCTGCACTACCTTCAGGTATAACCACATCAGGGGATGGGGTTCATCCTCCACTGGGAGCGGGCACAGACAGGATCCTGTCCCTTGAAGTCAGGTTCAGGATCTGGTGTATAGGGAGCTCCGCAAAGAATTGGGAGAGCTGCTACACCAGTTTGAGAGCCTCATGGCACAATTAAGAGGGTCAGCCTGCCCCTCCAACTCAGTACCTCAGCACAGCCACCTTCACGGCTGTGAAGGTGCAGTGGTGACTGACCATGGGTGGGGACCTGAGTACCACTGTTTCCATCTGGGGGCTCATTGCCTTCCAATTTCCAAACACTCCTTCCCATCCAAGGTGTTTACTCCTGCAAGTGTCATATACCACCCATGTATGCTGTCTTGTCTATCTTGTCTGTCTTCTTACAAACCTACTGCTCCAAATATACCTAGTATCATTCCCCAACATCCCACTCTCAACTTAACAAAAAAGGGAATGCTGTTTAAAGAAAAAATTTCACACCATACATAATTGTTCATTTCACACCCACTTACAACTGCTTAAAAGTGCCTTAATCATTCTGTATCCAACAGTCCTTGTTCTGGCCAGCAAAAAAAAAAAATGTTCAGCCCTTGCAAGTGTCTAACCCAAGAACCTGCACACCATAGCCACATCAATTTACCACTAAGCCATCTGAGCTGCACATATGTGTCATGTTTACTTAAACATATGTGGCACAGCCATTCAACAGTAGGGAAAATGTACTACACATGCACACACACACACACACACACACACACACACACACACACACACACACACACACACACACACACACACACACATATATATATATATATATATATATATATATATATATATATATATATATATATATATATATATATATATATACACACACACACACACACACACACACACACACACACACACACACACACACACACACACACATGAGTCTACTTCATATGGCCTAAATTTCATTTGACTGAAATTCATTTGACTGAGACCAAAACACTGAAAGTTCAAAAGACTGAAAACTCATTTCACTGAAATTCAAAACATTAACACAGTAAAGTAAAAGGTAGATGGCCTTTCCCCACTGTAGTGCAATCCTGGAGTTAGTATATATAGTTGGGGGTGGGGGGCAAAGCCCCCCACATACTTTATACATTTTAAACCATACACATGGATATTTATACGTGCAATGAATAACTCTTTGCAGAAAACACTATTTACCTAAACTATGTGGGGGGGGGGCTACACCCCCACCCCCCAACTATATATACTAACTCCAGGATCGTACCACAATGGAGAAAAGGGCATATACATTTTACTTTAATGTGTCAATTTTATGACTTTCATTCAAATTACTTTTCTGTCTTTTGAACTTTCATTGTTTTGGTCTCAGTCAAATGAAATTTAGGTCATATGAACTAGACCCATATGAAGTTTGTGCATGATACATTTCATATTACCATCACTGCTCTGAAGGTGGTGGGGTCTGAAGCTCATGTTTCTGCTATGACTTCATTACTTCCACCTTCAGCTATTTGCCATACTAATATAGATGTTTTGAGGAGCAGAACAAACTCTATGATGGCTTAAATCTTGACATTCTGTGCAGATCTGCACAGTTGACAGGTATGGCTCACTGCCCACAGGGCCAGATGCTATGTCTATAGCAGTTCTTCAGCAGGACATCATTGCAGCAAGTCTTGATGGCACATATAAATCTTTCAACATCATCCATCCTATTATTACAGACCAAGTGCCACATTCAATTATATGCTAACATGTTTCACATACCTGTGTTATTATTGTGCTCTCTTCTATGCACCAGTTGGATGTCTTCCTTGTATGTTTTATTTTGTATTATTTTTTGTTTTTTTTTAGCATTATTTTTGTTTTTGCTTTTTTTTTCTTTCTCTTTCTATCCCTCTCTCTCTCTACACTACAGGGACCGAACTGGTTTGAATAGGTTGCAACATGGCTTTTGTAGGTGATGCTCATGATCAAGTTATGGCCTCTGCACCAATTGGTGTTTCCCATTTGCTAATTGCATGCAGCCAGCTGTGTAGATCTTCCAATAGCCAATGTCATAGCAACCCATTACTATAAATGACTACATCAGGTGGGCGTTGTCCATTTACCTTTCCTGTATGGAAGACATCCTTCTTGTGTGTGGGCAGTGGTGTTACAGACAGCAGGTAGCAATACCTATTACAACAGGACTTGTGGACACAGGCCAACTACATGTTTGCATAAGGAGCCAGACCTAGGGACAGTGTATGTGATTATTGCTGTTATATGCATTGAATACTTCTTGTTTTACAGGGTTTGTGTGTACATGCTAGTTTTGCATGGAATGTAGTCTGTCTGCATAGCTCTCAACTGTGGGCTTATCAACACGATGGCCAGATGATTGGCTGTCATGTTTTGTCGGTTCCCCACACAGGTCTTGTCCCTGACATATCAGTATCATTCTCTCCATTGATTGCTATCAGTACATGGCAACATCCATTTCTGTTTATGACTTCATATTCCTGAGTAAGGGTATGTTGCAACCAATCCTGTAAAACCAGCAACTTTCACATTGTATAACAGCAATATTTCAAATATGGTCCTGTGTTTCAGTCTCTGTACTCCACCTATATACCAGGATTTGTCCAGATGTCATGCAGTAAAAGGTTGATAGGTAATGGCCTACCATTATTTAGTGCTGACATTCCTGCTATCATTCCAGTGATGTTGTGGACACCCCCAGAAATTATGGGGTAGGGTCCATATATATGAGGGCTACAACTGGACAAAACATGTGTGACCCTGTATAGTCCGGAGGTCAGTGTATGGATAACACTGTTATATACCCTTGTAAGACATTTTATGGAGGAGGGGTATAAAATCTTTTTAACCTAGACTGTTACAACATGTGAGGGATATCAGTAATAAGAAACATTAAGGTATATGGCTGTACATTTTCATATGTTTCACCATGGGGACAGTGGTGCTCTAGAGCTTATTGTCTTTCACAGAGTTTTGTTTGCCAGTGTGAGAGTGACGTATTAATTTAAGCATTGTTATGTAACAGATACATTTACATTGTGACAACTAATACTTTCCCCATAGGGGCTGAGTACAGAGTGTAATTGGAGGCTGCTGAACTACATCTGTAATTAAGTGTTGATTGATTCTCATCTTCAAGTCAAGGTTGTTTTTTTACTGTTGTACTACTTGAAGGCTTTAGCCTAGACAGCACAGTATGTTATGTTTTGCAGATTATTTTATCATATGTTTTGTTTGAAAGTTGCATTAATCAGTCATTATGTATTTTAAACACCTAACTGCTATAAGAAATGGCATAAACAACTGAAATATTACACAAATAAACAGTTCTATGTATGCAAACTTGTATGTGGTTTCCTGTTCTTTGCATTGCGTGTGGGTATATTTTTCATGCAATAATTCTCATTTGTATGAAAGAATCAGGCAGTGGCCACTTTAAAAGAAGGCAACTATAGGAATAATGAATGTTGATATGCGGAGCACCGTTTATATATACTCGTTTTATATATATCTATAAGTATTTATATATTTATATGTGTAAGTATGTGTATACACACAAACACATACACACACACACACACACACACACACACACACACACACACACACACACACACACACACACACACACACACACACACACACACACACATACACACACACACACACACACACATATATATATATATATATATATATATATATATATATATATATAATAAATATATATATATATATATATATATATATATATATATAATAAATATATATATATATATATATATATATATATATATATATATATAATGTGTATATGTATACATGTGTGTATATGTATCATTGGAATGTTTAGTACTTCCACATTGTACATTCCCTATGGTAGAATGACTATTCTGCATGATATGTTGCAGAAATCATCCTGACATCTTACAGCTGAGATGGCTTACCGATAACTTGTTCTAGCTATGTTGTGTTGGGTACTGAGTTCAAGACTTGAAAGTGCTGGTTATTGAGTTGCAAGACAGATCAGTTCAGTTGTGTTAGAAGGCATAATGGCAATAAATACATGAGACCCCTATTTTGGGCCCCTTCACCCCCATTAACAGTGTCTTTGGTCAGATGTTTTGCATTGAGAGCTTCAGAGTGTGGATCCATTGTGCGAATGCAATATATATATATATATATATATATATATATATATATATATATATATATATATATATATATATATACACACACACACACACAGAAAGTAGCTAGGGATGTGCAGGATGGGTGTAGGGAAGGTCCATAGCTGTCTATTTCTTCTACAGCAACAGCTGTGCATATATACTGAATTTGGAGGTAGATTTGGGCTCTCAAACCCCTGAGAGAGGCATGAGGACAACAATAATGTGTTGTGAAGTCGATTAGACCAGATTACATGTGTTCAGTGGACACGTGTGCAAAATGGACAGCTTTGTATGGGGTGAAATTTTTGGGGGGGAATAGATTGCCCTTTTTTAAGGTGAGAGTGGGATGTTGGGGAAGGATAATAGGTATATTTGGGGAGGTAGGCTGGGTAGGAAGACAGACAAGACAGACAAGACAGCATACAGGGGCAGTATATGACACATGTAGGGGGTCAACATCTTGGATGGGGAGGGGTGTTTTAAAATCAGAAGTGCATGAGCCCCCAAATGGAAACAGTGGGACTGAGATCCCCACCCATGGGCAGTCACCACTCCACCTTCATGGCCCCAAAGGTGGCTGTGCTGGGGGCTGAGCAGGAGGGGCAGGCTGACCCTCCAAATATGCCATGCGGCCCTCAAGCTGGTGTAGCACATCTCCAAACTCACTTTGGAGCTCATAGGGGTGGGAGGTTGGCATAATGGTTAAGGTACCTACTCTTTACAAACACTAGGGCAGGATTCTCACATCTGGTGGGTCATTAGCTAAATGGAAAATGGCCCACAAGAGCAGCAGCCTTAGTATAATACTACCTATGAACTACACACCAATCCCTGGACCTGACTTCAGGTGACAGGATCCTGTCCGCACCTGCTCCCAGGGGGTGGGTGAGCACCATCCCCTGAGGTGGTTCTACCTAAAGGTGGTGCTGGACTAGTGGGCAAGGAGGTACCATGGTGGATCCCAGATGTGCTGGGGCCCAGTGCCACGGCCAGATGAGGTAGGAGAGGTGGATCCGCTAGGACTGGCCTTCCCAAATGTGCAATGGTGTTGCAGGTTTAAAACATATGGTTAGTAATAGTCAACACAACCTAGGATTAGTTATAACAGCATGCATAGATATTCCCATTAACCCAAAACACCAGTTTGGAACAATTGCATAGCAAAAAGAACACATGCATATATGGAGCCACAGTGGCCATTACAATGGCATGCAGGTTACATTGATAGCAACAGACCACCAATGATAGTATTTCAACATGGAACATTAATAGAAACACATTTCAATATTTATTGAACAATGGACATATGTCCCAACAGTAGCTTCAGTGTAAACATACCTATTGATTTGTGTATTTAGATTATTGTTGCAGATATGGTGGTAGGGAGAGGGAGATGTCAATTAACAACTTATATATCTTTGCAGTACTCACAACTTTAATGATCACTGCTCTAATCATTAATGTACAGGTATTATTACAATACCATATGGTCTTGGTTTGGGCAGTGGTATGTTCATGCATAGTGTATGCTTCAACTATTTTATAGTTCACTTCTACATCTTTTGCCTAGTAGACCAGTGGACGGAATGTTTGCTAACACTACCTGACTGTTTCTACACATATTTCCAGATTCCGAGTTAATATTATGCACATACCTCTCAATCTCTTAATGCACACACTCTGGACAAAGCTTGACAACATGGGGGTACAAATAGGGACACATTTTGAATATTGCTTTCATAAACTTGGAGAATTGCTAGAGAATCAGAATTTGTTTTAATATACATTTTCTGAAGGTTTTGAGGTCTGAAAATCAAATGTATGTCATTTACTGACTACAATTCTGAGATCATCCCACTGATTTGCCAGGGGGACAGAGGAACAGGCAGAAAATATGAGCCAATTATCTGGACATTCTGAAAAAAACCTGTACAGTTGAGAGGTATGATTATACATACAGCTTAGTACCGCTCCCAGGATTTGAACCATGGCTGTGTCTGCTGAAAATATGATTTTTAGTTTCAGCAGAGTGTTATTTGAATATTGCTGTCTATTTTTTCAGTGTTTTCTGTCTATGTTTCTCTTGATTGTACATTCTGATCCTGTACTTACAACAGTCTTATACAGACATTCCTAGACATTTTTTTATGTAGCACAGTGTGGGTATGAGTGGTTAACACAACATTACTATGCAGAGAATGCAACAATAAATGCCATACAATAACACAGTAAACACAACCAGTCCAGGATTTAGAGCACTATTGCAAGGCAGTTACAGTTTTATTTAAATATGACCTATATGGGGCTATTACTGTCATATTTTCTGGTTTATTCAGTACAACCCATACAAAGTTTTTATACTGCCAGGTGGCTTTTTACTACTTTATATTTATTTGGTATAAGTACTACTAGCAGGATTTATAATCACCAGCCTTGTGACACAGCTTTTGCAACTTACTAACATGGACTTCCAGAATCACAGGTCGCTCAGCTGCAGTTGTAAGGGAAATAGAGAAATATTTAGGCATATCTATCCATTATACATACAGGCTGGACATTAGTAAACAGTTATTGGTATGAGTACTTACACACTGCTGGGACATCACCCCTCTGCCTTGCTTCTTGGACCCACTCATCCAAGAGCTCCCTCTTTCTCCGCTTCAAGTTGGCATAGTGGTGCCAGACCTGCTCACCAGTCTGAGGGATATCAGTGGCACTGGTGAGATCATGGGCAAGACATTCGTATGCTTCTGATTTATATAAGGAGCCTTGGTACTGGCCCTGCAGCAGTCTCTCATCATGGTTTTGTACCAGGAGTCCTACCATGACCTTGGAGTCCTATATGCCCCCATGCTGCACATGGAAGCGCATGCCCTCACCAACTCCTGCCATACTGCCTACAGTGGGAAACTGCAACCAGTTATGAGCTGTATTCCCGCCTGTAGGGTTTTAATACAGCCAATTTCTCACCCTTTGCCGTGATGGACGGTTTTGAATATGCTGAGCTAAGCTAAGCTATGGGCAAACCTGCTTAGCTAAGGTTGGCAGTGCTTAAAGTGACAGGTTCAGCACTGCTTACCAATAGGCAAATCAACTTAGCTAGGCTACTCATTGCTTAGCAGTCATATTTACACAATGCTTACACCTGGTAAGTAGAGTTGTGCAATGCTAGGCATTGCTTATTTTTCATTTTATAGACTAACTGCTGTATGGCATTGATTCATCATTCATTACATATTATAAATTTTTTACTTTCCCTGACATCCCCCAATTTGTTTTCGTTACATTTATTCATGTGTGACTATACTGTATGGGGCACTTGTGTTTATATGGGGGTTTCACAACTTTATTAAACTGACACCTCACATCTGGACCTAATACAGCACTCTGGTTAACAAATATATATATTATTTAGTAGCTAATTATAAAAATTAATGTTTATGTACCGCTTTCACATATAAAATGTAAATTGGTTACAGTGGGGATTGAACTGGGAATGGCTGTTTGACAAGTGTACGCTCGAACCCCTACACTATTGAAATAGCCCTGATGCTGGATGTCTCTTGCTATTTAACTTCTTGTGCTGTTTTAGCTGGACTAAGCGTAGCTGAGCCACAGGCACACCGGCACAGCTACGCTTAAACTTTATTGCATTTATAAAAAAAAAAATATTTGTTGTGTTATTTTATTTGTACCTCTCAGAATATCCCTGCTAATGTTGAACCTGTTATTCTATCAACTTTCTGCTTTGTGGGACGATTGTCCCTTTTGGCTTTGTCCACATTTCTTACTCTGACGGGTTGGGAGGTGTGCTCTATGTGCTTATGCTACATCTGTTATTCTGACAACATTTGTCTTGGTAGGGACGATTGTCCCTTATGGATTTGACCAGATTTGTTATCCTGATGGGTTTGGGGTGTTACGAGCATTACCGCTCCTTTTAAATTGTCGAAAGGCAATTCTGGAGTGCAAGGGGCATGTACATTGTGAGAGCTCTGCTTTCATACATATGCATGGTGTGCTGCTGTGCTGAACAGGAAAGGTCCCTGCCATGCAGGAATAACTTATTCCTGCATGGCTGCTTGCTGAATCCCAGAGTATGGCTTCACATTGTGATTGCTTAGAATATTGCACTTCATCAGTTATGGTATGATATATTCTGATGTTCATATTGCACATGTATGGAGTGGTGACTCACTCCTGACTATTGCACATTCAGGAAATAATAGCATAAGAAATCAGGCTAACTGTACCAGTTATTGAAGCAATTTTCCAGAGTGATTACTGTAGATGATACCAGCAAGTGGCATATTGATCTAATATTCACTGTCATACCTGGCATTCAAGTTCAGCAGCACCCCCCAACTAAATATATCAACTCCGAGATTGCACTACTGTGGGGGTAAGGGGCAAAGTTCAACATGGTGGCCAAGAGATTACTTACCCAGAGAAAAGTTGGTGTTCCGGGACATTGGTGTTATGGGGTTGTTGGTTTTTTTGTGTCAGCATTAGTGGGATTTCGGTCTTGTAAAGTAGACCCATATATATATATATATATATATATATATATATATATATATATATATATATATATATATATATATATATATATATATCCTTTCAACTATATTGTTTATTGTAACACTGTGCTCCTTATAGTATATTTACTTTTTGTTTTTTTGTTCTTTCTTGGCCTTGAAACTGTTCCTTATTAACTTTTTCACTCTGTACTGTACTTTATTAACGTGCATTGTATTTACTGTATTTGCTGTACTAATCTTTGTGGAGCTTTTCTCCCAGGGCCTTCACTGAAAATGGGATCCATGCCCAGTCAAACAAATGAAAAATAAATAAAATAAATAAATAAATACATATAGATATATGTATTATCATCTAAAACTGGCTGAAACAGTCGACAAAAGATATCAATGCAAAATCTTGGGGTAAACCTAAAAAAAAAAAATATCTTTTTCATTTGTCCTGCTTGGAGTTCTAATCTTACATTAGTGCATCATCGCTGTAATCCTGGGGTTGTAGAATATGAACTTTCCCTGGTACCATGCAATCTTTAAGTTAGCATAGTTAATTAGTGAGAGAGGTAAGGGTGTAAGAAGGAATGACCCAGCAAACACATTGTTTTTCATTTGCTTGCTCCAAAATTTTGTCTCAGAGCATGCAATTACTGCTGTTGATATGCTTTGTTGACTGTTTAAGGTTGACTCTTTCCATGTCAACATTTTGTGATTAAACAGTTTTAGGTAGACCCACACATGCACACAAACACATCTGTCTATCTGTTTGTCTATGTATGTGTGTGTGTGTGTCTCTCTCTCTCAAATTACACACACACTCAGGTCATTGGACCACAAGTACCAATATGACTCAGTCACTGTCTATGTGAGAGTAAATGACCTGAGACGTTCCTCCCTAGACTATATGAAGAGAGAAATCATGGAGCTCTCGGAATATGTGTCTCAGGCTGGTATGAGCCTAGCAATGAGCAGCATTTTACCTTCTCCAACTATGATGTCACAATGCAAACAAAAGAGGATTGACTTTTATTGTATGTTATGTTGCAGTCTGATATTACATTTGATAAGAATCTTGAGACAGGTTTCATGGAAATTCAGACTGCAATTTATTTTTAGTGTGTTGGCTAGACCCCTGGCTTGTCAGGGGGAAGAATTGTTGAGTAGATTGCTGTTGCTGGAAACAAAACTTATTATTAATTTTGGCACTTTACATCCTATGGGATTAAATCTGGACATTAATATGAATATGAGGTGAGGTATAGGTAACAACAATAAATTGCATGGCACATGCATCTTAATTTTTAAAGCATTAGTAGTATTACAATGTGAGTATGTGTATTGGGGGACTTTGCTTGGGATGCATTGTCACTTTAAATCCTTGCACTTGCATTTTGTGAATGTGTTAATTGTTTTCAATTGCATTTAATTAAGTTTGATATAAATAACAGCCGTGTAGTGTATGAATTATTCCTTGAAGGCATAAGCCAAGGTACCGGATGCACCAGTAAAGATTTCATTTTACTCCTCTGCGTTCTTTTGTAGTTTTTTTTTTTTGGTATTTGGTAAATTTTCATTTTTACATTGTCAGACCCTACTCTGATGGACCTCCTGCATATCCACAAAACAAAAAGCACCAGAATTACCCATTCTAAAGACTTGAACTTTGCCTGTGATATAAACAGGACCTGCCTGAGAGACAGGTATGTATCCCAGAGACTACTCTGTCTATGGAACAGGCTCCAATCAATGTGAAGCAGAGTTTTTCCCCACCCCCAATTCAAGTGCAACTTGGACAATTGGATGGGGAACAAGAAAATCATCCCTGGCTTGTCACCTATGTCTCTAATGGACACAGGCAACCTGTAAATGGTTAATCTCCCAGAACCCTGCTTATAAATGCTTCATCTCCCAAACCCCTGCTTGCACTTATCAAGGGTATCAGAACATGTCAGAGATTTGGGATGCATGGCTAGGCTTAAAAAGGCCCTTGTGGTCATTGGCCTGGTAAACACCTATGAACCTATAAAATGTCACTCACCAAAACAGGAACCACATTGATATATGATTTATGACTTGGTCTTATCATCAAAGCATATGTGTGGCACTTTCTTTGTAACGTTTTTTTATTTTTTTTCCCACTTCTTGGTCATAATTTTGTATTACTGAAAAGGACTATATGCCTCCATCATCTTCACAGATACGGTATGTGGAGTTCTGTATAATTTTGCGTTAGTGCAAAGGACTATATGGCTATGTCATCTTCACGAACACATTATTTGAAGTTCTATATAATTTTGTGTTACTGAAAAGTAGTATATGCCTCTGCCATCTTCACAGATAAATTATGTGGAGTTCTGTATAATTTTGTGTTACTGAAAAAGGACTATATGCCTCTGTCATCTTTGCAGCTACATTATGTGGGGTTCTACATAATTTTGTGTTACTGAAAAGGACTATATGCCTCTGTCATCTTCTCAGATACATTATGTGGAGTTCTATATAATTCTGTGAGAGTCATCATTAGTAAATTGGTCTAAGAGAAATATGCAGACATAGAAAAATTCAAGATGTGATCCTCCCTTATGGTTTATTTAAGGAATTACAGAATACTGCAAAACACAGAAGTAACAAGTCCCACCCTGAAATCAAGTTTTGCAGTGGTATTTTCCAGCAAGTACCTGATGGGCTACTGAATCATGTTACCAGACGGAGGCAGCTCAAAAAAACACTCATAAAGCCCCCATGAGTGCTCATTACTGGCAAAGTGAGTATTTGGTTGCAGTGCACTGCCTGTTAAGTTGCATGCTGAAGTTATGTAGCTTAAAATGAAATATTCCTTCCCAGTGGAAACTAGTGCTTAGCTTACAGAATGTTCCTCACTACTGGGAAGGGGTTAGAGCCAGTGTGGAATGCTAAAAAGTAATAGGTAGATTACAACTTGTCTTTCCTTCACATACTGCACTGCTTCTGTAACTCAACCACATTTCTGAGATTGGCAAATCTTCTATTCAGGAACTGAACCTCTTGAGATGCCTCAGTCAAGTAGAGGGACACTTGCTAGCACCAAACTGGGTATTACAAAGTAGAGTCACTATCAGAAAAGGCACCTAGGTATAACTGCTACTTACAGATATCCAAACTCTGTCCTTTTTAGGCAGATATACCTCATGTTTAGTCAATGTATTTTGTCTTCTTGGTGATGAAAGGTGTGATGCATAATAGCCCAACTTACAGATCCTTTCTGCTGGACTTCATATCACTTTTACATAATGATGTGGCAGTGGTGTACCTAAAATATTTCATACCTACCTAGATGGATAATTTTTGACACTATTCCTCTATGTAGCATAATTACTTTTAGTAAAAAAATCAACATCTTTCAGCTTCTCCCATTAAGAGTCACCACAGCGGATCACCGGTCTGCAGATTGATTGGTAGTGGAGTTTTTACAGTGCTGAGATGCCAGCCCAGCACCCAACCTTCACAGAAGACACACACCTGGATGTCTTTAAAACTTGCTCAACGGCAGAGAGGACATGCAGATTCTGCACAGAAGGCACTCCAGCCATGAACCGAATCGGAAACCCTCTTGCTGTGAGGTGGTAACACTAACTGCTGCACCACCGCAGCCAACTAGCATAATTATTTTCAGTAATGATAAAGAAAAAAACAAATAATAATAATAATAATAATAATAATAATAATAATCATTATAATAATTGGCCACACATTCATGTTTCTCCTATCACTATTTCAGACTAAAAAAACTTAAAATTTACGACTCCACATTTACTGACAAGCATTATAAAATCCCCTTCCGAATGGCACTTCTAACTCTTCTTCAAAGGAATTGTTAAAATATCTAAGTAGGCACTAGCACAGTACTTCAGTATAAAGATGTGCTTCCAGAAAAATGGAGAGCCTCATGAAGAAAGTGAAAAGGTTATATTTTTCACACTACAGGTGGAGCTACTTCCAGGCCACACAAAGTCTTTCATAATGGACTTGATTGCCTTTATCCTAAGAAACAAATGTGAATCGAAAACAGTTGAGCTACAGTAGCCCAGGACAGTCTAAAAATGGATTCATTGATTATTTATCAGTGTAGACCAGTGAACCCAAAATAATGAGTGTCTTACTCTCATGGATCAGTTTGCCTTGCAATTAGTTGTTGCTGTGGCTCTAATGGCCTCAACATGTCTGAGGCCTGTGATATAGAGGGGCCACAGAGTAACACAGATGATTCAAGGCCAGCTGAAGGAGAACTAACAATGAAATCATGATTTAAAAAGACTACTCATAATTTATTGGCATGCTTTTATTTTGAGATAAAATCTGTGATTTTCTGGGAAATCTTGGACAGTTGAGAGGCATGATAACTCACACTATTTAGAATTGAAAGCATGCAGTGACTATAAAAGGAGAAAAACTTTTACTCGGTTTTATTGTTATTGTTTTCAAATTCTCTACAGGTGATGCACCCCATTATTGTCTGCACAGAGGGTAGACTTCTTTCAGTGCTCTCTCCTTAGGCACTAAGATGCAGCTATCCAGAGAACATGACTAGGAGGAACAGCTGGCCCACACTATTTTGGGGATTTGTGACTGGAAGTGTCTTTATTGTCTGTAATTAAGACTGTGTGCAAACACCAAACTGCTGATAAATCACTTGAAACCAGAGCATCTTGGGTCAAAAGTTAATGATTAAATTTGCAGTTACATTATTAAACTTAAGGTCATATATTTGGACACTCTGATTAAGAGGTGTGCTGAGCTGACAAATAATTACTGCATAATAGTTAATTTGGTACGATAGATCAGCAGGGGCAGCACAGATGCAGGAAACAACAATTTGTTGTAACTTTGTAATGTGAGGACCTTTACTTGCTGTTTTGAGAGGTGAGCTCAGATATTTCCTCTGGCACAAACTACCTCATATATCATATGTCAGTCAGGGATGTGGAGTCTGACTGGAATCTTTTCAAGACCTCAGTCAGTGATAAAGGTGGTGAGTCACAAGCCAAGCTCAATCTTGAGGTACAGCAAAAGAAAGAGATACAGATGAGATGAGATACATTTAATTCCTGTTGTATCTGAATAAACCAGGCCCACAGGCTCTGGGTGCTCTCTGTTAGGTCCAGTCACATCAGATTTGCATTGTAATTGGCTGAAAGTGCAGCTGGTCATTATTAGGAAGCTTGCAAGAAAATAATATAAATTGAGTGGAGACAAGGCTTTTTTAAAATAGTGATGGTAATACCCAGGCAAGAAAGAACAATTGTTGGTGCACTTTTAAATTTTAGTAAAAGATCTGTTGCTCACTTTCTGTTCCGAAGATGAGGATGGGTTGGAGCTGCTCAATGTCCTTTTCATTGAAGTGATTTTGTTACAGACAGCCAGCAACACCAGTGAGTTGGAAGTCTATTCAAGTTATGGGATTACCTAGAATGGATGCCATCTTTTTGTCTGCATCCAATGTATGTGCTTTTAAAAGGATCACAGTCAGTTTTCTGGCTGATGTTCTGGAGTTGGTAGTGTTTTATCTTCTGCAACAGGGACTGCTTACAGATGTGCTGCATGAATGTTGGTCAGAGCAGGTGATTAATTTGGTGGTAATAAAGATTACAAATGTACCTAGAAAAATATAGAAAATCTGGGCACTAGATACTTTCTTTGTTTACATTTAAAAAAACACTGACACAATTATTATGTTTTATTATGGAGGATTGCTACATAAATTATTTACTGTTACTATTTGATGACTTGTTATTTATTTTCTTCTACAAAGCAAGAGAAAGATGGTCAATATCACTTTCAACTGTCTCTAATTTTGCAGAATGTCTCTGATTTTTGTTTCATATTTTTGTTGATTTTTGTCTCATAGTTTTGCAAAATTCCATGTTTGATTCTGTGATAGATAACTGATTCTTTAGGAAATAATGCCAGACAGTAAGAATGTAATAGTTATTGTTTGCTTAAGTCTTAGCTGTCCAGAATTTTGTTAACCATGATTTCTGCCTCATATTTTTGTCCTAACCCTTTTTTGTGGTAAATTACTAAGCTTTAGTTAGTCAATAATGCTAGTCATTACAGTTTCAAACTTCATGTTCAAAAATGCATGTTGATGTAAAACCTGCTGTTTGAATGAAGTATGATAATATTTATTGCTTTATTTTAGGCCCCCATTATTTTGGCTTTTCCAGAAGTCTTGAGCTAATAATTTAAGTATGTTTTGAGGCTGAATATGTTGTCTTAGCTTTTAAATGAATTAGAGTAAATATAATTGTCTATGAATTTTGGGCTTTTGTCCTCCATTATTTTCCTGATTCCTAAGTATCAAAGCTGAGTGATATCAATGGGACTACCTTTATTTTCTTGCAACCATCAATTGAGAGTTGATTATTTTGTTCATAAGTAAGTACTAGGCTAGCTAACCTTGCAGGTCATTTTAAGCCTAACCAATTTCAATTTCAAAAGTGACAATCAAACCTGGTACCTTGTGTTTGTTAAGCAAAATTTTAACCATTATGCCAACACCCCCAAAATAGCTATTAGTCTGTAGACAATGACAAGCTTAGCCAATAATCAGGAGTCAGAATCAAACCCTGTATCGTGCAAATCTGAGGTAAAGATATCAACTATTACAGCACCCCCTCCCTCCATCCCTCCCAACCAACAGTCCTCAGACATGTGAATTATCATAACACATCACATAGGAACAATAACACAATTAGCAGTGCAGTACTGCTCCTATGCTGCTCTACAGTATCAATATTTGAAATTAATACAAGTACCTTGTGTGCTACTAGAACTCACAGCATTCTTATGTTAACACAGCAAAAGTAAGCAGACTTCTTGCTGAGCCACTGACACTACAGGCGTTTAAGTGGTGAGCTAAATACCTTTCCAAACCACAACCACAATTAAGAGAGTGTTGTTGCCCTAAAAGGAGGAAATAGAACATATGAATACCTGGGTCTCTCTTTCTTTCTGTCCTTCTTTCTATTTCTATCTATCCAATTATAAATGTATATGAAAGAAAAATTAAAGTCATGTAAATATCAACCAAAGCATATAATAAATGACAATAATAAAAATAAAAATAAAATGACTTCAGAAGTAAATTAGAAGTAAAAAGAAACCTCAGAAGTAAATTCAGTTTATTTCAAACAATCATACACAGTTGCCATGCAAGTTAAACTTCTTAACCATTTCTGCATGATTAGCAGCTAATTTGTTGTCATATGTTATATGCTGTTGTAATTGTTGTTGTAAAAGTAGCATGCTCATCTTTTCAGACTTTATGAAACCACCTCAATCAATTTTCATGTATATCCTTAGGAAGAGTTCTATTGATACAATGTAGCAGTTTAATGTTTTGGTTTTAGATGAAAATTCATTATCTCATTGCCTTGCAATCAACAAAATGGACCATTTGGAAAATGTTGGTGTTGTCTTCATTGTCCATGCTATGTCTGCATTTTTGCAGCCTCTAAAAAAAGCCATTTTTTCATTGTCAATGAAACAATCATTCTTATTAAATCAATTCAGTATTTATAGGCACCACTTACTTTTTCTACCTCTATGTTGACTAAATTTTGCTATAATAAACATCATCATAGTCTTTAGAGCTTTTCTGAAGTGCTCTTCATTTTAAATTGTTTAAGCTGTATGTTCCTTGCAGTGCTTTCAGTGCTGACAACTTATTAACAATATTCAGTTTCAAAACAATGTGCTTAGACTGATAAATCATGCTTTAATCTCGTTAGTTAATTGGTGCATGTTACCATTGGTACAATCTATAAGCAGCTGTAAATACAACAACCATCCCTTTTCAGTCATCATTTTTCAGTCTTTAAAAAATCACTTGTGTAATTGCTATAAGTGGGCAAAACTGTTACATGCAACCCCCATGATACATTTCATCTTCAGACTTTCTGAACAAATCACAGTATCTCAGAGTAAGAGCCTTAAGTGTAACAGGATCATCTCCAATAGTTCTTTTAACTTCTTAACACTATCAACAGGGCAATCATCTTTCAGTGGGAGATCAAGTACCACATGATTTGTTTGGAAACTCTAAAAAATCTTGTAAGTGATCATTATTAACTTCTTCTGCCATCCTCTGATACGGCATTTGATAATTGTTTCTTGGTCCACAACATAGAACTTGCAAAACTTTAAGAAAACTGCCATTAGGTGTAACATTAAGAGAGAAATGAGAGGAGACATTTAAAAAATTGAGAATTTTGACTAGTATCATTCATAACAGAAAATAAATAAAAAAACCCAAAATGCTGCAACAGAGAATAAGAAAGTAGGCACATCATGGAGTTAGCAGGTCCCACACACTCATATGGGGCATCCTGGGATAGTCAGGCATGCACTCTGACTTGCATAACTCACATTAGTATATGATTTGTTATGGACCTAATGGAGAGGCAATGACTGGAAAATTTGCCACTCAAGAGATCAAGAAACTGCTACAGGCCATCTACATACATGATATACTCATTCTGAAAAAAAGTGTCATAGACAAGCCTTTTTAGAAGCAGGTGTGGCAGGGAGTGGTACAAGACTTCAGTATCATGAATACTGTGAGTGCTCATCAGGTTTGGTGAAGAGTGATATGACAAGAACAGAACAAGAGATGATGCCAGGGTCTTGCCATCCACAACAGTGAACCAAAAGCATACAGGTGGATGTCTGGTAAGGGGTAGTGGATCCTTATACCTCGTGGCCACTTGGATATGGACACTGGGCTGTTGAATACATGAGATCATGTATGAGATGCACTAGCTTACTATTAGTTGTTACAGTACCATACAGTGCAGTGCAGTGCATGTGAGGCACAATGTATTCGGCAAGTGCCTTCTGCATATGTGTCCTCCAAGTGCATTCAGTCTGCAGCTCAGTGCTCTGCATATTGGCATAAACCATTCTATTGTCTGAGCTCATGTCACAATTGTTGTTACATGTGAGCACTTGTCTGTTTATTGGTGTATTTGAATATGCAGACATTATAAATATACTTTTCCAAGCTGGTGCAAAGTTCCCATATTATGGGATGCAGAGGACCCCTGCTTAAAGCACTTTTTCTTAACTCAGTAATAATCATGTGTATGTCCATCTTCAAGAGATCAACAGTGAGTTGTTGAAACTTGAGCATTTGGGTCTTGATTTCATAAAGTAAATCTGTAAAAATAAATACCTGGCTAAAGTAATCAGCATTATTTTTTTCAGTAAATCTTATTCTTAAACATAGTGAAATAAATAAGTGAGTAAATAAACAAACTCATACAATCAAAAAAATAGTTCAAAAGAGGCAATGGTCTCTTCTTCAATACTGTTCTAAAATTATTAAAATAACTCAAGCATGGTAGAATGGTGATGGAGTCAAAGAAGACTTGTCATCGCCACTCTTTGTACTCTAAGTTGTTTTTCTATCACCTCTTATAAAATCACAGATGGCATGACCAAGCATGTGAAATGAAACTTCTGAAGTTCAGGCACCAATAATGTGCTTATGCCATGCATTATTTCTGTTCTTAGATGTGATCACATACACATGCTCATATCAAAATGAGTAAAGGTGAGAACTACTATTTCTCACTGGCTATTTGGTCAACGCTCAGAACATTGAATCTAACAGATTTTCAATGTCCTATCATGGGGGCCAGACTCAGAGTAGGACAAGAAAGTGACTGTTGTATTATCCTCATTTTATCCTGTCCCTCTTTTGTGAGTCTAAGTGATCTCTGAGTTGGTATAGATATATATCTATATTAATATCTATATCTATAGTTTGGGGTGTGGAGACATGGCCATCATTGGAGTCCAGGGGGGCTTGCCTGGGAGAAATTGTTTTGTGTTTGTTTTCTCATCTTGGAAGTGCTGCTGTTTTAACTAGTGATCTCTAAAGGATTTAGATGCTTTGGATAATTGTGGATCAGTTAATCAAGATGCGGATTATTCATACTAGATACTCTGCAGAGCTTTAGGGGTAGTTTTATCCATGTTGTAATATTTGCCCCTGAAACAGCTTACAACATGAACTATGTGGTCAGATCCACATGCACAAAATATTGTTGGATGGAGAGCTTTTTCCTTTACAAGCCAATAATAATGCAGAAAATTGGAAATATATATATAATACTCACAAGCTTCACAGCTAAATATGTCATCTTTATTGATTTTACTTCTACTAACACTGATGTCCCTTTCAAAATGGTGCTTATTTTTTATTAACAAATAACAGGTACCATCAATTTTTGAAAAACAGCTCTGGATGGCACATGTCCACATATGTTCATTACTGACATCTAAAGTTTTGGAATCAAAATTCTGTATATGGGATTTCAGCAAAATCACTGGGGCTCTGTTGCTATAGGTAATAACCTCCTCAATAGCCTTTGTTGTTACATTCAAAGGGTGATTCTTTATTTTAAGCCACTACCATAAATTTTGAACTTCATACAAAAAGTCACCATGTCCTGTGGCCTTATTAACCCTAATGCAATGACTTTAGTAGCATTTATCTTTAACTAAATAAGGCATATTTATTTATTTATTTATTTCCAGTTTGATTACCGGGGAGGTCCACTGGGCTCAGGGAGCCCATTTTCAGTGGAGGCCAGGGAAGAAAAGCTCCATATTACATACTAGAAAATAAAGTAAAATTATACATAGTGATGTGGTAAAGTACAATTGTAAAATAGAAGAAAATTTTTAACATATTTACATAGTTGATTGGAGAACCAATTGTAATTGTACAACATTTAAGTTGGTAGAGGCAAAAGATAATGTTTACATAGTTTTAAGAGTTCACAATTGCAGATAAACTGTAAATAGTTGTAAACTTAATATTTGAAGGTTTGTAGTAAATATAAGTTTAGAAGAATTGGGAGAAATAAAGGAGGAAAATACACTATTAGTTGAGCATACTTTAGAGTTTCTGGAGTATTCAGAGAGAGGTAGTTAAACAGTAGTAAAAGTGGAGTTCAAATATGACAGATGTGTTTGTCGTAGTTAAACAGCATCAGCTATTGTATGTAGTTAGTAAAGAATATCATTTCCAATTGGGGGAGGAGATCGAAGACTAATTACAGTATTTACACTATATACATTTAAGGTATTAATGTAATATTTATAATGTACTATTACATAAGATTCAAAGGGAGGCAGTTATTTAGGAGGGCATTAGATTTAGAGTGAGGCAGCTGTTTAGGAGAACAGCCTGGAGCAGAGGAATATGCAGAGAAGATACATGTGGAAGTACACGTAGAAGAGTCTTAGGTTAAGTAGGTAGAATACAATTACATTTCCAATTATGAGAGTGGTAGGAATGAAGCTGGGTTTTAAAGTATTCATAGTTTTCAGAGAGTTTTAGAGAGGATGGGAGAGAGTTCCATGTTTTGGCTAAGGAAGAGGATAGGAGAAGCATACACTTTGAAAGCACAGAAAGCAGTAATTGTCACATTGTTATCACTTATTTGAGTAATTCATTTAAAAGATATATTATTTCTGTATACCATTGCTTCTAGAAACACTGTATTAGAAAGATGACTTTTTTACCTAAATTCTTTAAAAAATGGATTCAGAATTCAATTAATTAACAATTAATCTAGCACAGTTTTACTGGTATCCCATAATTAAAAAAAAGTGAAAACAGCATCAGTAAAGTAACATTGGTAACCATTTCAGTTTGTTATACGCAGTTATCTTCCTAAAAAAATAGAACTGACATTGCATAACTTGCACATAGGGGTAGCAAGAACAATCTGGTTAATAGTCAGTAAGTTAGGGTTGACAACATCACAGCAATCTAGGATTTATCTAGGATTTATCTTATATGAAATTCACTTGGCCACCATGGTGAACTTTGTCCTTTCTTCAATGTAGTGTGATCTCGGAGTTTGCATATTTAAGTAAGGTGGGTGTGGGTGGTTATGCCCCCCCCCCACTTTGGTGAGGTTAGTTGTTTTCCATGGTGGCCATGTGGTTCCTTTTTTCAGTTTAACATTGTTTCAGAGACGTGGAGTCAGGAAAGTAGAATTCGATAAAGTGTAATTTCGATGGGCAAAGTAGACCTATATATATATATATATATATATATATATATATATATATATATATATATATATATATATATATATATATATATATATACAATTTCAGTAATTGGGAGCATTGAACAATTACTGATGATAAATATACTTGATTAAATTAGCCTAACTAATCTTGCTCCAGCATAAACTACTGTCCATCTGCTATGATTTAAGCTTATATCGGTATATTGCTTTCTTTTCTGACATCAGATGTAGACTTGTCCCTCCTAGACTTACTAATTTTCTTCTTAATGTTAAACATATTTAGACATGTGTACACAGATGATTTCAGCTGTGCCTGCTGTGCATGTATGGGAAAAATGAGAAGTGCATTACACAAGATGGGGAGAAGATTCTGGACATGTCTCAGCTGGAAGATAGTAAAAGTCAGGGAAGGTCCAGGTGATGGGATTTTGTGGCTTCTGTCAGGACTCTTTTACACTGTCATTTACTGTAGAAAAGAGCTTGTTGGTCAATGCATACTGTTCCTAGATGCTGAGGATATTGTATAGTATTAGTAGATTAATTTAGTTGCATGTATTCTTCTTAGTTTCCTATTAAGTCAAGCAGTTGCGTTTGATTTTTTATTAAGTATATATAGTCTGTGGGTAAAATAGCCTTCCAATAAAATGTTCCATGTTTAAAACATCTAATTCACATTCTGTTTTACCATTTTTAAGCAAAAGCCCATGATACGTGATAATGAATCTTTTTGTTCTGTAAAAGCATATAAAGCAACACTTTCAACCTATCTGAGGGTGCAGAAGGTTCATCAACAAACTTGTTAGCAAAAATTGTGCCTATTTGTTTTATATTTAGAAAGGAGTATTGCACTTGTGAATGACTAAAGATAATTAATTATGACTGTGTTTTCAGCTAAGTCAAACAGTGACATGATTAACACGTGTTAATAATGACAGGTGAGCAGATACTATACTATGATACTGTTTCTAGATTTAGCTAGACTAAATAATTATATGCCTTTATTCTTATATTGGAACAATTCCATGTTTTTCTTTTTAAACCTTCAAAAGACATGTCCACTCACATGATGCTTAATTGTAGATATACTGCAGCATGCATTTCCCAGAAAAAAAAACAATAAAATAGCCACTTATGAATGTTTTATTGCATTTATGCTATATTTGATCTTAGTTCTTAAATTTGCAATTACTTTAATTAGCTAATTAAATTGAAATATGTGATAAGCAAGCAAGGAATAGCACTTAATTATCATCAGTGGTTACAGAATAGCCTGATTATAGTATTTGAATCTTACCATATTTTTCCTGCTAATGAGTGAAGTCTTTTTGATTTATGGATTAGCAAAGTACACTAACTCATATGCATCCTAGCATTAATGAATAAGGATTAATTTTACCAAGGGAAAAAGCAAGGTCTGGACAGTCAGTTATAGGTCTGCTAATGAGGGAAAGGGAATAGAAATGCAAAATAACTGAAACTTAGTGAGATTTTCATAAGCCATCTTCTAGTTTTTCAATTAAGCCTGCTTTATTACTGCGCAATAATCATCTTGCAAAGCAGTAAAAACAAAGACAACTTTTTCTCTAGAGCCTCCAGTAAAGTTTAATAATCTCCAGTAACTGATTGCACCATTGCAGACACAATCAATACATTAAAATGAATACTCTTTTGACCATCTTCTGTGTGCTATGATTTTTAAAGCCCTGCACTGTGACTTTTACTCATACCTCTCAACCTCATTGTACAAACAATCTGGACAAAGCAAAAAAGTAATTGTAGGATAAAGGCCCCAAAATAGGGAAAATATTCAATATTGCTCTTGTAAACATAGGAAGTTGCTAGAATAAAATGTCATGTGCTAGCATGAATCTTCTGAAGGATATAAAGTCTGAAGCTCAAATGTCTGTCATTATTTTATGAATTCAGTCCTCAATAAGTTGTAGAAGACCACAAGTTTTATGAGGAACAGACCAAAATTATGAGGCAAAAATATGGACATTCGGTGAAAATCTGGACATTTGAGAGGTATGCTTTTACTGCTGAGAGATGTGCTTTAGTGACACTATTTTTGGAGCTTATGCATGCATAACTTTTATTTTATTTTATTTTTTCCTTTTTTGTTTAGCCTGGTAAGCAAATTATGCGAATGTGATACTCTTCAGAACACAACTGGCATC
>NC_056732.1:1183799538-1183819538 GCF_019279795.1 Protopterus annectens | reverse complement strand
GACCTACAGGAGACAAATAATGTATTGCATAATTTTCATAATTTTCTGCTTTAAGAATACTTAACCATTTACCCAATGATATCAGAGGAGGGAAACAACACTGTCAGAGCATTTTATGACATTGTTCATTTTTCTGAGATCATGGGCAGCAAATATTTTCTTACTTCTGTTAAGTCCCCACATGGCCCAGGGTGACACAGATACATCAATAGGAAGGACTACCAATCCCAGAACTATCACTATGCAATGCCAAGGGAATTATCTATAATTTGTCAATGTGTCACTTGGGCAGCTTGCATAATTCACCCATATGCCATATGTTTGACATATACAATGGTTCCTGTGAGAGTAATTGGCTTAGTTACTGGTGTCATTCCAGGGGGATACGATGTTTGTCAGCATAGGAGGACATGGTTAGCTTAGTTACCGGTGTCAATCTAGGAAGATACGATGTTTGTCAGCATGGTAAGACATGGTTAACAGACCATGTTGCTTTGTTAAGGATGGCCTGCACTTGTCCCCTCCAGGCTTCAGAATATTGTCTAAAACCTTCTCCTCCCCCACTGATCCTTTGTTATAGACAATGCCAAACTGATAAACCTTCCAACCCAGCAAATTCAACTCAAGGAAACCTTATAGTATTACTATTCATTGCCAGGAGTTGAAACAAAAAGCTCCAGTCCCTTCAAGTTCTCCTCACCCTGCAGAATTTAGACATCTGAGCAGTTACTGAGTCATGGTTTAATGATGCAGAAAGTACACCAGCAGTGCAAGGTTTCAGAGACTTCCACATACTTAGACCATCAACTGCACAGCAGGGATTAAAGGTGGGAGAGTTATAATCTATGTCAATAACAAATATACCTCTAGGCAGGTTAAACAGGCAGATGTGTTGGAGTTCCACCATCTGACAATAACCTTAGAGAAAGTCGCTTACCATATCTTAGCAAGTTAATAATACCATATTCACTCAGTCGGGTGATATATTATTTCTGTGGTACTTTTTCAGTCCACCCTCTATGTCCCATGAAACCCACAGCTCATACTTAGACTTACTGGAGACCCTCACCATTCAATCAAACATATTACTCATCAGACTTTAACTATTTTTCTATAGACTTGAAATCCTATACCACATCAAATTTGAATGCACAGAGATTCTGGGAAATTTTAAATGTAAACACTGCTGACCAGATAGTGCAAATGTTCACTAAAGGTTCTAACATATTGGACCTGATACTCATAAATATGGAAGAATGTGCACACCCCCCATGTCACGCTTTCTCTGGTAAGGTCTAATCACAAAGCTGTCTCCTTTGAAATGAACATCAGTTTAGAAACACCAGTAAACTGTAACAGTTAGGAGCTATATCAAAGCAAACTACATTTTTAAGTGACAGTTTGTCAAAATTCAATGATCCACCAAACCCAGAGAACACAGCATCCTATGTGGAATTGATCACAGAAACTCTCTGCAACCATGTCAAGGGCTTCATAGAGGCAAAATTAGCTCTAAAAACAAACCACACATAGCTGGGTATTGCATGCATTTGCATGTAATAACAATGTATATTGTCTGAAGCATCTACAATTCACGTGTGAATTAAGAAGTGAACTGTAGTACAGCAGTATATGAAACTAATGGCATTGCATCAGCTATGTCCATGTGCACAGAAAGTAAAGCAGTGCAAACCCTGGTGTCAATGATCGTGGAAGCTGTCATTGTTATATTGTATGCAGACCAAACAATACATAGAGCACCCTCAATAACTACATGTCAAACCTCAACATATGTGCCACATGATCACTGTCCCCCTGAAATTGCCAGTGAAAATGTTATACTTCCATGAAATCCTGAAAAACATCCATATGTGTTCACACAAACTATCGAGTGCTAATACTGATGTGATATTGTGGTACATCTGTGATGCAGTACAGTCACACAATAGCTGCACCTATACTACAACTGGACTTCAGGCTGTACATCACCTCCACAAAAAACCTTGGGCATGAATCATGTGTGACACAGTGGAACTGTTAACACAGTCGTACAACTCTACCTATTTCACATTATTGCATCAGTTATACATCATATGCTTATATGTTTATCAGGAAATGTGTGAGTGAGGACCCTGACACCATATATGGACACATTACAAGTGAGGTGGATGGGGTTCATGAGAACAGTTAATAACATAAATACTGACAGTCACACATTGTTGCTGGGGACCAACTGTATAATCCTTGTAAACAGCAACACAATAGTGCATACAATGCATTCCCCAAGGCTACAAGTGAATCTCAACATGTCACATGTTTGTGTATATAACAGCATTACATCATTTGGATGAACCCAGGTGTATGTGCTCACGTAATCAGTATGATGTAATATTGCTGTATGTCAGATAAAATTTCCAGATGCCAGGTATACACATGCATACCTGTGCCATAATGCAGCTCTCACTTTGATGGCTGAATATGAACTATGTAGAATGTGGATATATGCCACTACAAGAGCACATGTCTTAGTAAGGCAACAATAAATATAGCATCACCGCATGTCAACAATCCTCAGGAGGCATATTACTACAGCTTTTTTTGAAAGGAACATGTGAGCAAATAGCAGCAGTGGCCATTAATACAGTAGCTCAAATTGCAGATTGGAATACACTGTTATAGGGCAACAGTACATCAGCTAGTATTCAAGATATCTCTATGAGAACTCATAACTGTGTTAAATGTTAAGATGTGGGTGATTAAACATATCATACGCATATAACATCACACTAGGAAGTGATGTGAGATGCATCTGGAATTGAACCCTTGATACTATGTGCAAACAAATCTTCAATCAAGTAATTTATGTCAGCACTCCACATAGGAAGTGGCACTTTATTACATCCAGCAGTCCAAAGAACTGTCAGAGTAGCTGTTTCAAAGTAGTGCCTTTACTCTGATTTAACTCTGCATTCCTACAGTACAGTGAGCTTAAACAGTACTGCAAGGAGACAACTGGACTACTGCGGCCGATGGCAAAACCTCACCAGGTTTTTGACATAGGATGTGAACAGATATTCACCGATGTTCAGCACTGGTATGTGATGTCAAACTCCATGCAAATGCAGAGGACAAAAAGTGAAGCCTTTCTTATGGGTCATTTCTGGCCATGTGTGCTGTTTGTCAGACTCTATTTTTTGACCAGACTAAACATGTGAAAATGGGGTTGATATGAAAGTGGTGAAATGGAGTGGCAAGCAGAGGGAAGAACAAACATGAAGTAATACAGGAATTTGCAGTAGGGAATTAGGAAAGAACCATAGATATACACTTCAATACAGTAATGTGCACATGTAGACACAATTTGATGAATATGGATTGTCACCACAACATGGATGGGTTGCAATGCAATAATGTTATATAGTCATCTGGACCAAATCAAGTGTGTCGAGAATACACATACGAAAAGTGGAGAACTATGTATGGGACACATTTTTTTTGTGGGACAGGTGACCATTTTTTGGTGGGGTGGTTCAAAAAGGGAGGAATATTGGGGAAGGGACCAAGAAATGTGAGGGTCAGTTATGTACAGTAGGTAAGAAAGCAGGTACAGACAAACAGGACATACAAAACAGACACAGGGATGGTGATGGACACAAAAAATTGGGGGACACCATGATTGGGTTTGGTAGGGGACATCTGAGGCACATGCTCATCAAGCACAAGGACAATGAGAATCTAGACCTTATCTTTCACTGTCCCCTTCCTTAGTTACCTGTGAGGCTGCTTTTTGTGAGAAGTCTCTTGTTTATTTTAATGAGCAACTTTTCCATTTGGCTGATGTGGGCACCAAGGCAAGTATCTATTAGATCACAAACCATCCCTGGCTACTCCTGGTTGGTGACATACTGAGTGCATTCACAAGTACTCCCAGAGGGTAACACTGCACTACCAGCAAGGACAAAGCTACCTGACAAGGATGGACCAGGTGGGACAGGGGTTGTGGAGGCAGCACTGCCAAGGTGTGTGCCAGAGGTGCTGGGTATTGGTATAGCAGCTAGTGGAGGGTTGTCAGGATGAGCCACAGTGGTTGGCCCACCTCCATGTGCTGAAATGCATTTCATTTGTTGTCAGAGGGGGTATGACATCAGAACAGTGTGATTGGAGGTAAACCAAAAAAAAAAAAAAAAATGAGAGAGAAATAAGGGATGATAAGAGATGAGGTAAGACAAAAGCAGAAAAGAGTTGATTAGAACCACAATATGTCACATTCATGTTTTATTACAATACATATCCTTTTATTATTATACTAGTTATAACATTTTCACAATCCAAAAAAATGACTATGAATTGTTACAAATAATAATTGGAGTAGGTACATATTCCATATATGCTTTTAAAGATACTACAGCTTAACTTAACAACATGGCATGAAAGCCAGTACTGCTGCATTTCAAATTTAAAAATAATACTTGTTGAATGAGACTCGATGGGCTGCTTGTGGGGATTGAACCCACACTAACTGAATGGGTCTATATTATAAGACTGAAACTTTTGGTAGTCAAATACCTAAAGCTCGATCTGTAAATATTGAAAGCTGAAAACCGTGAACGGTAACTTCCGTGAATTTTTTGTCAGGGAAAAAATGTCCTTGGCATTTTGTCCAATGTAGAGCAATCTCAGAGTTGGTATATGTAGTTGGGGGGGTGTGGGGGTTGAAGACACCCACTTGATTTGGGTTTAAAAGCTTTTTTTTATACGGCCAGGGGAATTCTTTCCCTGTGTGGAAGTGGCCGTTCGCGGTTTTTAGCTTTCGATATTTACAAATCAAGCTTTAGATATTCGACTACCTAAAGTTTCGATCTTATAATATAGACCCAAATATACTATTACACTTGCCTAATGCAATTACCAAGAGTTACAGAAGAAAGGATGTATGCTTGCTGTCCCAGTTAAGATGTGCATGCTGAAGCTGATACTGATATATAGAATCACAATATTTAAAAAAATCAGGATCACTTCCGTGAATTTTTTGTCAGGGAAAAAATCTCCTTGGCATTTTGTCCAATGTGGAACGATCTCTGAGTTGGTATATGTAGTTGGGGGGGAGGGGTTGAAGACCCCCACTTGATTTGGGTTTAAAAGCTTCAGCATCAGCATGCACATCTTAACTGGGACAGCAAGCATACATCCTTTCTTCTGTAACTCTTGGTAATTGCATTAGGCAAATGTAATAATATATTTGGGTCTATATTATAAGATCGCAACTTTAGGTAGTCGAATATCTAAAGCTTGCCTCTCTGAGTTGCACCAGTCTCTCAGCATGTGCTTTCCTGTTCACTCTGATTTCTTCTGCAGCTGTAAAATAGAATGAGAGTAAAAGAGACATTAATGAATTATGCATACCAGACTTGGCTATCTAAACCACTGCATATCATTTCAAGTTGCTTGATCTATATACTTACACAAATTGGGGGTTTTAGCAGTTCAAAACTCATCCAGCTGCTGGTCGAGTTGTGCCTGCTTGTGCCTCTTAAGATCAGTTTAGTGGTGTCTTCACTGCTCCCCAGTACATGGTATGCCAGTCTCATTAGAGACAGCCTTGGCTAGGCTGTTCCAAGCCTCAGCCTTGTGCTGAGACCCAGCATAGTCTCCCTGCAGCAGCCTACAGCTGTAGTGCTTCACGAGGAGTGCAACAAAGATTTTTGACTCCTGCACACCCCAACTCTGTACCCAGAATTTGGCACCATCCTTTCCATCTTGTGCCATGTCTTCAAAGATCCATTAACAGTAGAAATGGTTTCTCGCCAGATTGTGATATCGCATTTTATGACCAGTGCACAAACACACACAACTATCCTAACCACATTTGTGTGATGGTAAACAAAGACAAATATTGCCAAACAAAGACAAAGGGAATTTATGAAATAGAAAGGATGATGTGAAATTTGGCTGTGGTTTATGGCATGTCTGCTGCTAACAGACTTGGCTTGTAAGCCATGACTTTAGAGGGATCAACAAGATGACTTGCCAAATATTTTGAGGGAACTTATTCATTTTTAAAAGTTAATTTGTACAACATGGAATTTAAACATATATAAAAGAGAATGCATACTGTTAGAAAAATATATATTCACATATATGCTGCCTAGAAAAATATATATTCACATATATGCTGCCTAGAAAAATATACATTCACATATATGCTGCTTAGGAAAATATGTATTCAAACATTCAGACATATATAAGTTGTGTGGTCAGATATATAGAGAAATGTGTGCTTTAGACAGGAATAAATGTGCTCAAATCTATATGGAGAGCAAAGGTTGAAAAATAGAATAATATGTAATGCATTTAATTCTGTTTTACTAGAATAGCAGTGTGATTAGAAACTTGGCCTTGGCAGCTCGGCTGGCTCATTTCTGTCAGTGAAAGATTATTTGCAAAGTTAGAAAATAATGAATCTGTGTGTGGTGTGTATCTTTTCAAAACACCATCTCAGCACTTTTCATAAGTTACTATGATGAAAGCTGATTGTAAAACATATAAAATGTCAGCTGGTTCTTAAATAAAGCTAGACAAAATTTGTCTGTTATTGACTGTCATTTTAAAAATACCTAATGATTTTTACAGTCTGATTTTAACAATTTATTTAACACATACATTTCCACATAAGTGATTATTCTTCCTTGCCACCAAATATGACATTACAGATATAGAGCTTAAACAATAAGTAAGAAGGTCACTGAAAAATCAGTAAAAACAAAATGAAAACTCCAGCAATGCTAGAACTTCCACTGAGTGACCTCCCAAACCTCTTGTATCAGAGGCACATGGGATATATGCAAATGATCCTTATGAACATCAGGTGTTTCAGCTAACTGGCAATTCTGAATGTTCATGACTTGTTTCGTCATTTTACTGGACAATTTCAGGCCAATAAAGCCAAACCCCACTAGCTGTAGATATGCATATTTTGGCCTTGTTATGACCTCACCATGGACATTCAGAATTGCCAATTAGCTGAAACACCTGATGCTCATAAGGATCATTTGCATATATCCCATGTGCTTATGATACAGGAGGTTTGGGAGGTCACTCAGTGGAAGTTCTAGATATAGAGCTTAAGGAATGATTGGTGCTATCCTTCAATTAAGCCTGTATGTGTGTGACATTAAAAGGTGCTGGCTTTTGTATTCTGAGGTATGATGCAGGGCTAATGTTTGACAATAGTCTGGAAATGGATAGACTTGCATGACTTAATTAATAAACTTTAGAATTATAATTCATAAGGCACAAGACAGTCTATTTTGCAGTAGTACTTTGGTTATGGCAGGTCTAGAAATTATTGCCAATAAACACTTCTGTCCATCAGAGATCTGCAACAGCATTTTTTATTACATAATCATCACTCTCATGCTAAACTAGTTACACACATAATACATATGATACCTACAAAAGTATGTGTATGTAAGCAGTCTATTTTCCACACTCGGTACTGTCCATAGTGTTGACAGCCATGCATTGCCATTGAGCCTGTTTGCATGAAGGAAGTTGAACTCAATTCAATGTTTCATTGTTTTCCTTAAGTAGTGAACCCTCTGTGCACATAGGTAGACAACAAGCAAATGTAAAACGCAATAGTGAACATGTATTACTTGTGTAAATACTCGTCATGAAAAATAATTACTGTGGGACTCCATCTCTGCTTTACCTATGTTCTTTCTTTTTAGCTCAATATATTTAGCTCTTGTGCTACAGAGAGAGCCGGGTAACAGGTGGAATTTCTGCAGTCATTAGCATCCAGTTGCTGACCACTGTGCAATGCCTACAAGCATGTTTGTGCTTTGTAAGGTGAATAAAATTAAATGTTTCACTTTTTCCTTAAGTGGCTAACCATGTTTACACTATGCCATGTGCTGCACACATGGTACAGCCAAAAGATAGATAAATAAATAAATAAAAGATATAAAAGGCAAACAAAGGTTAAACATTTAGATAGCTCTGGATTTGAACCACCAGACTATTGCATTTACACAACACAGTTGCAGTGTGTTATCTCTTTTTGGCACAGACACAGCTTTAGGATACTGATCAAATCATATGCATACAAGAAATTCACATTTCATCACCAGTATTAACTGGTCATATAGTAAGATATTCCAACAGACAGGAACAAAAGTAAGACAAACTAGTGAAGAACAAAAAGACAGCTTGGAAACACCAAAGCAAATTCTCTCTCAGTTTAATTCTCTCTCAGTTTAATGAAGCGCTTTTCGTCTTGCACATATGGCAAGACTTCATCAGAAACTGAACAAACTTCAACAAAAGCAATATATACACACCCTTTTTGTCACATGACACTTCTAATTAAAATCTTGTGTCTTAAAGGTGAAAAGCACCAAGCTGTCTTTTTGTTCTTCTCTAGGATATTCTCAGTTGGTTGTATGTGTGTGGCTAACATATTTAGAGCAATGTGTGATCATATAATTATTTATGAATATATTTGCAAAAATGCAGCTCTGTCTTCTCTCTGTATTCTAGACATTCTTCCTTTATCTCTGCTTTGCTATCAGACATAATCGAAGATGCAATGCGTCTTGATTGAACTTGAAAGCACGAAACAGTAAAATAGCAGAATGGCAAGTAAGCAATTTCTTTCCCTGGGAAAGAAATTGTTTGGCCGCCTCCATTACTTTGCCATTTTCATCACTAGTGCGATCTCGGAGTTGGTATATTTAAGTAGGGGTGTGTGAGGGGCACAGCCCCCAACATTAGGTGGTGGGGTGGTGAAGCCCCCACTTTATGTAATTTTTTGAAGTTTTTATTTTTATTTATTATTTTTGTGGAACAGCGATTTTTTTCCCTGTTCGGGATTGTAAGATTTCACTTACATGAGGTCGATAAATCGGCTTCTGCTTTTTTAAGCATTCACTGATTTAATATAGATCCTTTTTCTATTATTCAAGGACATTTACATTGTTACCTTTTAGAAATATATTTATATAGCCAGTAGAAAAAGAAAGGTTGATTTGTATGCATTTCTTACACTTCACTGTTGGCATAGGAAAGTTTTTGCAGGGCTTTAGATATGTGAGATAGACAGGTTATGTTTACAGCACAAGTATGTTTTGTGATTTCATTTGCAATTTCAGCTGGGATTAGAAAGAAATGTAATTATGTGTATCATCCAATGAAAGCAGTTGTACATGTGGCTGACAGTGACGTTAGGCTTCTGGGGTGCCTCAGGGAACCTCAACAGCATTGATGGGCTCAGTTTGAAAACTGACTGGCATTTCTAATTTGCATTCTTGACTTTGTAGCAATGGTAACTGACATCCAATCATCAATGACATAACTGCAGTCTTGAGTACAGGAATGTTGAGAAGATGGGTGTTTGTTCAGACCTTTACATTTGTGTTGGAGGGTAGGGAGGTTGCAAACTACTATTCTATTATCCCAAATGAGAAGTGTGTTTCAAATGCTTTATGTTGACAATGGGTACACAGCCTGATTATTTATTTATTTTTTTAGAAAGCATGCATTACACTAAAATCAATAATTTTGCTGCTACTGCTTGTGATAAATGTCTAAGTCTTATCTGTATCTATTGATAAGTCATTACAGTTATACAAGAGAGTTGATCAGTAGACATAGTTGTGGGTAGATGGCTCAGACATGTTTCAGCTACAGGTGTTTCTTACAGTACATATAGGTGATTGTGTATTCACTGTCCCTGTGTTATTCCCATTGTGATGATTAATTGCCATCCTTTCATTCCTTCATTTCTTCCAGACCCATCCTCCGTGTAAGGTGTTGAGACATATGCACATGGTAAGCAAATTATTTGTTTTTGCTCTTACTAAGCATTATTTAAACATATGTTATCCATACGTATAAGAAATGTGTAACAAGTGTCTATATTGCTGTAGCATTTGCAATTGTGTAAACAGTGCTACTTTTTGTTCAGATATTTTGGGTTAATATTTATTAGAGTAACAATTTTGTTCCTGTGTTTGTTGCTTATTATCACAGGTGATCCTGATAGTGGAAGTTTAGGACTCCTATCACCTGATGTGGGAGTATCAGTAGGGTCTGATGATGGTGGCAGCCAAATGGAGGCTCAGTTTTGGGGTGCAGAGGCTAAACCTGACACAGAGATTGTGACTCACAGATCCCCTGATTCCCTTCAAAAAATGTAATTATGCCTCTTCATACTCATTCCACTGATCCCTCAGATAGTGGACAGGTTGAGTGTGACACAGTTGATCAGAGTAGTGTGGCTGCAGCAGTTTCAGTGCCACTTGACTCTGCAGCCAAAGTATGGGTGAGATACCAGACAGGAGTGCTGGTAGGCATTCTCAGAGGAGGCCTGTTGTCCACTGTCCACCTGATGCTGGTGTGTCATTATGTGCCACTTAACATATGTTTAGTTTGTGGAGGCAAAGGCATGTTCCACTAGGGCCTCCAAGGACATACTTAGGGTGTTAAATATGGCACAAGCTAATGTGCATGACTGCCTCCACTATGTGGCCATTTCAATAGATGATATGAATGCCACAAGAGAACAGGCAGTGTCTGTGATGGAACATCTGCTGGGAGGGGAACAGCATCCATGTGGCCAAAGGGCCACAACATCTTCTGGTGTTAGCCAACGTGGCCATGCCTGATCCAACTCCTGTAGTAGCACTACTTCCACTGCTCCATCAGTGGTTCAGATGTTCACACCCAGATGTGGTAGGCTGTGGAGTCATGCCCCTAGGTGTAGTCATAAGGAGAGCTCACCCAGCAGACATTGCTCATGTTCAGTTAGCACCACCACATCTGGCCATGACAATGGATGTGCCAGTGTAACTCCTGGCAGAATGAGTTCTCACATCTGGAATGAATGATGTTGAAGTATATATATATATTTTATATATATATATATATATATATATATATATATATATATATATATATATATATATGCACACGGTGGATAGATAACTGAGTGCTTAGAACATGCATTGGTAAAGTAATTTGGAATTTTTTTCTTAATTATTACAGCATTTTAATGTTGTGATTCCTACCTTGAAAGCACTGCTATAGCAGTCATGCTTATTACTAAACGTGTAAGAATATAGGGATAGTTAGACTATGGACTGTTTTTTCTATACTGGGTATTTAAGATGTACGAGGCATGTTAGTTGATAAACTGCAAATATATATATATTACAGAAGTCAGACATGTCACATATTGATGTCATTGTTGGACAACTAACACACATTCTACTTAAGTATATTTACAAGTGACATTATGTAGCTATCTGCCATTCATTCATGTTGTTCCATATTTGTTTTTCTATTACAGGTTTAACACTTACCTTGATTGTCCTGCAGCTACAACTGCTGTCATTCAGGTCTGACTTTGTCTGATGATAGAAGTACAGAGCCCTTACATGGATAAGTAAAGGTTGTGAGCATTGTCTGACATCAATTTTACTCTATATGTGCATAGTATAAAAAGTGTACCCTTTAAGTGGTAAGCATGTGTGCTATCAGTTGCTTCTTAGCCAAGGCAAGGGCATATTGTGGAGAGCTACATCTAGCTACACCTGCAGCAGCTGGGGGTACCCCTCTGATTCCTCGTCTTAATGTGGATGTGGTGATCCTGCCTTTGGTATTCCTGCTGCAGCTGTTTTGACAGGATGATATTGTGTAGAACAGTATAGACAGTGATAATTGTGGCACAAGTAATGGGATCGTACTGCAGAACACCTCTTCATGTATCTAGGCACCAAAACTGTGACTTCAACAGCCCAAATATATGCTCTATGATATTTATTGTTTGAGGGTGTGATAGCATTCCTCAGTGTGTGTGTGTGTGGGGGGGGTGATTTTCTGATGGGAGTCATAAGCCATGGTTATAGTGCATACCCTGCATCACTCAGTAAATGGCCTTGTGAGACATCACCCCTGGAAAACCTCTGGTAGAGCTGTGAGATGTCCCAGATATTGGAGTCATGGTAACTGCCAGGGTTGCCAGCCCACACATTCAGGATTATTGCCCAAACATTAAACATAACCTGACAGTTAATGGACAGGATCCCCTTTCTGTTGATGTAGACCCTTCCTTGTTTCTTGGGTGGTGATTTAATCTCAATGTGAGTACAGTCTATAACACCCAAAACTTCAGGGAATTGTGGTATGGGGTAAAACTCCTGCATAGTTCTGGCTCTGTCCTCCAGAGTAGGTGGAATATATATAGTCCCTGGCATGCTGTAGCACAGCATTCAGAATTTGGTGTAAGTTCCTGGATGCTGATGCCTGTGACACCCCCAGAATGTCCCCCTGTAGGTCACTGAAATGTTCATGTAGCTAATATTCTAAGTGCTACACATACCTTGGTCCCCACAGGTGTTGGTTCCCCTCAGTTTGCTGTTGATCTCAGGTGAGGACAACAGAGGTTGCAGAGTTACAGGAGTGTGTCTGTATTCACCCTGTAGCATTCTACTATTTCCACCTCATGCAGACCATGAAAAGTTAAACAGGTTTGTTTATTTATTTTTATTTATTTTACATTTGTTGACCGGGATAGTCCAACTGGATATATTCCCATTTTCAGTGAAGGCCCGGGGAGAAAAGCTCCAAGATTATAATACACATTGAACATTTAGTAAATGCTAATTTCAAGCAGATTACAGTCATAAGCAATGCCAATCATTTGCGTTTATATCACGTTATCAAAAGATGAAAATAGCGAACACTATTTCATCAAACCTAAAATATCTAAACCACATAATATCGAACATTCAAAACAGTAAATTTTTTCCTTGGGAAAAAATTCACTATTCCGAAACACATACACACAACACAAGCACACCTAAAAAACATCAATATACACACATACACTCATAATCCTACAACTAACCCTACACTAAACTATCTATCCACTTACCTTAACCCAAACCCTAACCCTAAGGTCCGTCACTATCACACACTCACCTAATCCGCTCCCTAACCTTAACTCACTTAACCCACCCCTAAACCTAATTCACCTAACCCGTGCCCTAACCCTAATTCACCTAACCCGCGCCCTAACCCTAACTCACCTAAGCCATGCCCTAATCCTAACAACCACACAATCGCACACTTACCTGAACCCGACCTGTAAATCTCCACCACAGTGCTGAAAATAGTGAAGCCACAGAGCCGGCCAACCAAATTCTTTCCCTAGAAAAGAATTCGGTGTTATGCAGCTTCGCTATTTTTAGTGTTTGATTAAAACGGGTCGATATTAAAACATTTGAAGTTTTAAAACTTCGATGTTCTGATATAGACCCCAGCATTTAGCACATAAAGTACTAACTTATTATAAAACACTTTACAAAACATAAAGTTATTTTCAAAGTTATATATACATAACATTACATTCAGGTTTAAGACACAATGAGCAGCAGTAATACAATTCACCCTTCCCGAAATAGTGTGGTAGAAAAAAGTTAGAAGTAGTTGAAGTTAAGGCACCTAAGTAATAGTGAGGTTACTAGTTGGGGTTAGTGCAAGGACATAACCAATGAGTTTTGAAGTATTTATTGAATTTGTTTTTAAATCGAGTTAGTGAGGGTTCTAGGGTCAAATCAGCTGGGAGTCTGTTCCATGTTTTTCCAACAGAGTTGGCAAACAGAGAGTCCACAGCTGAGTAGTTGGATTTGTATGTTTGAACTAGGAGTCTAGTGGATGATCGCAGTGGTCAGGTGCTGGTGTAGGGGCTGATAATATTTTTTAGCGCAGGTGTATTTTCTGGTTAGTAAAGGACTTTATGTGCCACTATTAGCTGGTTGAACTGCAGTAGTCTAGGCAGTTTAAGCCATCCTAGGTGATTTAGGTTGTGACAGTGGTGTATCCGGTAGGCTGTGCCAGTAGCAAATCTGGTTATAGCAGGATGATAGTTTATTAAGATCTGTTTTGTGTAAGTTGAAAAACAGAGGTGAGGTGTAGAGAAGAGTTGATAGTAGATGGGATCTGACAATTGCAGTTCTGGCAAGTGGGGTAAGGAAAGGTTTGATTCTGTAAAGAGAGCCACGTTTTTTATTAATGGTTTTGATAGGTTGATTGATATGCCCATCAAACTTCAGGTTGTTATCAGCTATTACACCCAGTAGTTTACTTTGGACTTCTGAGGAGATGATACTGTCATTGTTAGTGGTTATGTTGAAGGATGGCAGGGGGGTCCTGCATGTGGAGGAGAAGAGGAGCAGCTTAGTTTTGTTGGGTTTTAGGATTAGATGTTGATTGGAGAGCCATTTTTCCACTGTATTGAAGGTATTTTGGGTTAATGTGAATAAAGTAGCTGGTGAGGTGTCAGAACAAATCAAGGTGGAGTTATCCGCATATTGAAGGTAGGTTGCATTTGGGATGACTGAATGAAGGTTGTTGATAAAGATGAAGAAAAGAAGGGGTCCTAGTATTGAGCCGTGGGGGACTCCTAATGTGATGGGTAGGTGAGATGATAGCTTGTCCTGCCATAGGACTGCCTGCTGCCTGCCCTGCAGGTAGGATTTAAATGACTGGAGTGCATGGTTGTTTAAGGAGAAAGCCTTCAAGGTATTTATAAGCATTTTGTGGTCAACCTTGTCAAAAACCTTGGCTAGATCTAGAAATAGTGCTGAGGATAGTTTGTTATTATTGTGGTTGTGGTTAATGATGTTAGAGAAAGAGAGGAGGGCAGTAGTAGTACTGTGGTGTGGCTTAAAGCCATCCTAAAAGTTGGACAACAGCTTTTTCTGTGTGAGGTAGTGCATGAGCTGTATGTGTACACCCTGCTCCTCCTTGCCTGTGGTCTATCATTATCAGCAGCATAGATTTGAGCCTGTTGCACATATACATGCAGAAGAGTAGCAGCAGCAACCACTAACTTTCTTTTCCTCCAGTGTAGTTTCTGTGACTATATTCCAATAGGTTTTGGAGACCAAGACAAAAGTTTATGCTAAATGGACACAATTGCTTAATAGCTTGTTGAATAGCTCTGCCATCTTGGATTGGTTGATTAGCATCCAATTCAGTTGCTTATGCAGTAATTAGCATGCCATGATATTTACCATATTTGAGTGGCTCTACACATTGTGTAGAGCTGCTTACAGAATGCATATCGGCACACTATCATGTGCACACTTTGCAGTTATATGAACACAGTTTCAGTGAGCTAAAGGGTTTATTGAATCTTGCCCACTGTTTCTTTTTGCATCAATAAGACATCAAGAGGATTACATTTCCTTACATCACAACAAATGTGTTTCAAAACAGTGCATTTAAAATGAGAAGTATTATTAATGTACTGAAATAAAAAAATGTTCAGTATTTATTAATAAACAAGTGTGTCTGCACTTTGTTGTTTTACTATTAAATAATATTATAGTTATTTTAAGGGACACTACAATATAGTTTAGATACATGTAGCAATATCTTTGTAGTGTGTGTCATGTTACATAATGTGGTCCAGAGTAGACAGGTGGAGGTCTGGAGGAGGTGACAACATCAAAAGAGGACATGCCATAACTGATACATTAGAAGGAGCATGGCAGAGGAAGGTGCAGTAGAAATCAATGCAAGTACAGAGACATAACCAAGACAGTATCAGGCACACTGCATTGCAGCACTGGCAAGGAGCCATTGTATAGTCCACACATGTAGGACAGGATATAGTAAACACAAAATAATATGATTCATGTTATAGCAATCAAGCTTTGCAGAGCAGTGCTTGGTAGGACAGCGCTCTTCATCATACAAAAAATAAAACACAAACTACACAATCAGGGTGGACATGGCATAGTCTTCATTACTGAAACAGGTGTGATGATACAGTACTGGCCATCTGCCTCATTACAATGTGGGATAGGATCATGGAAGGTGACTATGTTGGCCACAAATTCTGGGAGATGGTTCTTTCTTTGGAATCACATCCTTCATTGACATGATTGGGATATTACTATGTGACTGTTGTTGATTGGCCATGTCAGTGCTGTAAAAGTTGATGGCAGGGATGAGGTGAACTATGGGAACCTGCAGGGCCACTTTCAGCAGATGTCTCATTGGTAGATGCTGAAAAACTACTCTTTCCTTGATCTGGGATGCCAGGCGGTGTGCAAGCAAGTGACACCAATGCTGCCTGCGCAGTGTTCTGTGTCCTCTGACTTGAAATTCCACATCCATATTTACTTTGTGCCCATAACCTCCCATGACCATGGACACCACAGCTGGCAAACCCAAATGACTACACGCAACTTCACTCCATGGTTGTAGTCCTATGTTACATTGCATATGATACAGCAATGTGTATCTGTGCACACAGGTCTACCATACTGCTGCTTAGGTAGACTTGTTGAGTAGTCATAGCTGCTTCCTCAGGTGACAACCACACTCTTCCTGCACGGTGTGCCAGGGAGACAAATGCTTTTCTGTTTTTCCAGCAGATAGACTGTTAGGAGATCCATTTGCTGTGATACAATAGCCCTTTAAAACGTTTCATGCCTGATTCATTCAGGTATGGGCATTGTCTGATGCCACAGGCATCTCCCATACAGAGAAACAGTGCAAATATCACTATGATGACCTGAAAGAGTACCACTTTGACCCTCTTTAACGATGGAAGGTAGAGCTTTGGAGAAGTAGCCAGACATGTACTGTACTGCTTTTCTATGTCAGTTGTATTATGCTGTCTTATGCATTGACCACCTGTGGTAAACAGTACTTCATTGTTGAACATCCATTGAGAGCCATCAGTAGAATATGGATTACTGAAACAGAAGGCAGGAGCACCTAACCAGGCAGTATGGTATAATCTTCCTGTATGTAATTATAATACTGGTATTTTCCACTGTCTCTTAATGTGCTTTTCTCAATTTGTCTCTCATATGCTGGTCCACTTGTAGAAGGAGTTATGGTATGTCACTGCTCACCTTCATCTCTTCCAGGGGCTGTGGCTGCTGTTGGATTGCCATGGCACTGTATGCTTACCTCTCAGGAGGATGTAATCTTCTGCTGGAGGTGGCAAGGTTGATGAGTGGTGCCCATACGTGTTTCAGACCCTCAGCATGAGAATATTTGTTATTTTATTTTTTATTTAACATTTGTTAACCGAGAAAGTCTGACTTGGAATGAAGCCAATTTTCAGCGGAGACCCAAGGAGAAATGCTCCATACGCATGTCTTTGTAACATGGGAGGAAACTGGAGCACCCAGAGGAAACCCACACGAATGCAGAGAGGACATGCAGACTCCACACAGAAGGCACCCCAGCCGAGAATCGAACTGGAGAACCTCTTGCTGTGAGGTGACAACGCTACCGCTGCACCATTGCATCATCCATAAACATTCCTTTTCTGAAGCTGGAAAGGAGGCTTTGTCTATGGTGACTCAAGGGTTGCAGAAGATGCCTGTGGCTGCTAATATGTCCACATCAGCAACACAGAGCACATTCTGGAGTAGCTTATGAGTAGCTCAGCCAATGGATCCCAGCAACCAGGCAATCAGAGGAGTAAGCAACCCATGACATTGGTCACCTAGGTGTTGGATGTCTGGGAATATTGTCTACTGGGACAGTCTGTCAGACGAACATGCCAGTAGCCCAATATACCCTCAACCTAATGTTAGCCTTCCCTAGTTTGTCAATATTCATCCCATCCTCATTGTTAAACCATTACCATTACCAGTTGTCTGCCTATGTTCATCCACTATTCACACTGGAGTTTGTATGTTTACCACACCTATCAGTCTATGTACTGTGTTCCATGTTTGTTTGTTTGCAGCCAGCCCCTGTCCTTCTCCCTCAATCCAACTTGAAGCCATCTCTGTTTACACTTCCCTTCTCCACTTCTCTTTTCATTATGAAAGTAGGATCTAACCCACAAAATACTACCCTTCCTTCTTTCCTCTGTGCTCTCTACTCTGTTCCTTACTGCTCATAATTGCATTTTCTTTTGCCTGCTGTAGCCACCACTACACCCTTCTTACTTTCCTATTTACTACTTTTCTTTTTTCTTTTTATTTTGGACACATTGGTCAGTCTAGTGTGCATGCCCACACTGCTGTTCCTCTACAGTGACACACCATGCTTTACTACCTTACAAAGAGGCTGTGTGCCATGGTCTAAAGCTGGTGGTTGTACCACTGCCTTTGATTAGGGGGATAGAAAATTGAGTCCATCATTCATGCATGCTAGGACAGTACTGGCCGTCCAGTGTCCTGCTCCAGTGCTGTATTACCTCTTAGGACTGACCATTTGATTTCTTATGTGGCTTTATGCTTGGTATGCTGGTGCCATCCCTTGCCTGTCAAATCAATATGTAACTTTCAGACATTGTGCAGTCAGCCCCTTCAACATTACAAATGTGCAGAAACACTGCATATGTCTGTGAATTCCATCTTGTACATCTGCATCATTAGATCTCATTAAAATGCTCCAGTTTTTCTCAGCAATTTTACAGATGTTTCTAAAAGGACTATAAGTTGCTAGTATATTTCTGTTAAGAGTATCAGTGTTATCTGAACTAGGAGTTTTCAGAGAGCAAGACGTCACAAAAAAGCTTCTCTCTATAAAACAGAAAGCTCTTTTGGACATAGTAATTTTGATATTTTGTAACTTCTAGCTATAAAGCTATTCTTCATACTAGCTAATTCATTGCCAAACTCTATAGGGAGCATGGTCAGTTATGAGCACCACATTTGACTTTTAGCAATGCCATTATAAACCTGATACAGGTGCATGTTATTTCTGTGTAAATGCGTATTATTATTTTAACATCTTTTTCATCAATGAAGTGTTTAAACCGTATGATTACTCAATGGTGATAATGACATGTAAGATATGTATTCTATGCCGACCAGTTTTTATTTTAAAGTTTAAAAAACATCAATAATCACAGACAAAAACGCACTTGTAAAAATAAATATGCTTCCTTTAAATATTTGTTTTACAATATATGCAGAGCCAGATTGTGGTCAAATAGGGTCCCCACCCTCCACAGAACCTTAAACCATGCCCGTCTCCTGTTCTCACTGTACTAATATCCTACTATTTGGCTGTCTCGCTCCAATTATCATAAAACACTTTTCAAACCAGTCTTTACTTTTACAATTACCACAGATATTTTCCTTTTACAATAACTACAAAGATTTGAATTTGAAACTTTATTTCAAGTTTCACAGCAAAAACAGTGAGATCCACTCCCCAACAAAAACAAACAAAAAACTGCTTGTGGACGTGTGTGTCTTTGTATGTATGTCAGTCTGTTTGTCTGTTTATATGTGTGTGTGCTGTGCTTCTCTACGCATATACACTCTTACGTGTGCATGTGTGTGAACAGAACCAGTCTGTCCACAATAATACCAATTTTAATTTTCAGCATGACTTTCTATACCCAGCAGTTGGCATCTATAGCTCAGTTTCGATAAATCAGGAACAACTCTAGAAATAATTAGGGTGAATCAGGATCAGAGACACTTAAAATATTAGAGCTATCAACTTTAGACATTAACAGAATAAGAAAAAGTGAATTAATATACATATTCAGAAGTAAAAGAAGTCTCAAGCTCTAATTATTAAGTGTAATTTACCACCTTACTCGCTCTCTGTAGCTCTCAACAAACCAGGAACAAATCCATAAATGATTAGGTACAATCAGAGTTAGGGACACTTAAAATATTTGCACCATTAACTTGAGACATTGACAGAATAAGAAAAGGTGAATTAAAGTACATTTTCTGAAATAAAAGAACTCTATAACTCTAATTATTGTCATTATTTAAATGTATTTTACCACCTTTTCTTCAAACATCATTAAACAGCCACCATCCATAACTCTCAACAAATTAGGAACAAATCCATTAATAATTAGGGACGATCGGGGTAAGCGACACTTAAAATATTAGTTTTATTTACTTGAGACCCTGTCAAAATAAGAATAAGTGAATTAATTCACATTTTCTGAAGTGAAAGAACTCTATAGATCAAATTGTTGTTAT
>NC_056732.1:1183395495-1183465595 GCF_019279795.1 Protopterus annectens | reverse complement strand
CACCAATGGTGGAAAGTTGGTGGGGGGCATGCAGACACACACACATTAACCAAACAACTAGAGCTCACACATACATTACGTCAACATTGGCCCATGCAGTACTGTTATCCCACACACACACATACACACACACACACACACACACACACACACACACACATACATACACACACACATGTCGATTGGATGGGTCAATGTCGGGCTCTGGCAAACCTACAACACACCCTGTGCATATGATGACACCTGTGCCACCTCCTGTCATCTGTAACATTGATGCAGGAATAGGCTAACATGGTTCTGATGCACAGGGTGACATTATAGCAGTGTAGCAATAGTAGCAAGTTGCCAACAGGAAAGTGTAATGATATCCATGTAGGTATATCTGAGCAGGCATTATGCATCACAGCTCTGATAGTCATTGTAGCATTGTTTACACCAGTGTTAGGTCTGAGTATGTATTGTCCACCTATGTGCCACTTGGCTGAAGTGTACAGTGTTGCCAGCATGTGTTAGTGAGTGGACAGTACGTGTGATGTGTGCAATACAAATTAGCGGGTGTACATCTGTGAACATGGTGTGTGCGCACACTGTCTGCATGTACGTGCATAGTGGACATGTGGGATGTGCGACATACCCTGTTCTACACATTGTTAACATCTCATGGTATCTTTCGATGGCCAGTATGCATTGTACTACAGATATGTACTAACATGGGTACACATGTGTGTATGACATGGGTTGGCACTATGCTGTGGGTGATACTGTTGATATCTGTCAATGATCTGCAGTCTGGTAGTATACACCACCTCAACAGCATGACTATAACCAATCATTAGATGATGTCCTGACAAATAACTCACAGTTGTAGGGAACTCAGTAACAGTTGGATCCTTCCAGTACTATACTATAACAGTAACCAGTGGTACTGACCGCCACACATTCCTGGGACCGCACCTGTGTGGCATATAGCCCTATTAGGTACATGCAAACACACTTGGGATATGTCCATCCACATCTGGAAATGCATGCATTGGCCTACACTGCATTCCCTGGATGGGACGCATATCCTACACAAGGGTATCATACATACAGATACCTGTTGTCCAATACATGCTGTATAGCAGTAAGCTGACTATGGCATAGTCATCCACATTTACTATACATACTATCCCGACAGTACCACATAGGTGGTAGCCCTCAACATGTATGTTGGGTACCAATGTGTACAGACAGACACGTGTTATGTCATCTGTCCCTTGGTATCCACATATCCATAGGTATTGTGGAGTCCCTCGGTGTTGCACATAGCACATTAGGGGCCTGCATGCATATCCACAGGGCTGTTGTACACCTATTATTGCCAGTCTTTGTTGTGTATGAACATGTCTGACATATACCCTGGCAATTACCTTCACACACAGTACTCTATAGTACATGTCATGGTTGTGTGTGGCACAGATGTCCTTGGCCACAGATCACTACAGTGGCTGGGCTTGACGCATACATACATATGTGATCCATACATACATATGTGATCTATGATCTGAGAAGTAGCGGCATAATCTGTCGAAGGAAACAAATGTATTCATGTAGTATGCAGGCTTCACACCCATGTACTGATTGACGTCACATGTACACATATTTATTTGACATGCAGATACCCAATGTGTGCAATGCACATACTGTTTGAAACATATGTCATACCGTAGTAACAGCAAAACCCACACTGCATTGACCATCTGTGGCACACACACACAGCGTTTGCAGGACTCAAACCCCTACCTAACTATGTTATGATACTAGAGAGATACACATTAACACAGAGTGCTATATGCTTTACTGGGTGGTTTCTGTTCTCCTGATATATTTGTAGGATGCTGACATAATCAGACATTCCAAAGAGGGATGTACCTCTTGTAATGTGTTTTCCCAGTCTCCAAAAAGGCTACTCCTCTCAAAAGAAATCACACACACACTGTCAGTGTTTGCAGGATTCAAACGCCGACCTGTCTATGTTATGATACTAGAAAGATACACATTAACACAGCACGCTATATGCTTTACTGGGTGGTTTCTGTTCTCCTTGAATATTTGTAGGATGCTGACACCATCAGACCTTCCAAAGAAGGACGTACCTCTTTTAATGTGTTTTCCCAGTCTCCAAAAAGGCTACTCCTCTCAACGGACATCACACACATACACCCCCCGCCACAAACACACACATTTAGCGTTTGCAGGATTCAAATCTCTACCTAACTATGTTATGATACTAAAGAGATATGCATTAACATGGCACGCTATATGCTTTATTGGGTGGGTTCTGTTCTCCTTGAATATTTGTAGGATGCTGACATCATCAGACTTTCCAGAGAGAGATGTACCTCTTTTAATGTGTTTTCCCAGTCTCCAAAAAGGCTACTCCTCTCAAAGGAAATCACACACATATCCAACCACACACACACACACACACACACACACTCAGCATTTGCAGGATTCAAACCCCTACCTAACCTAACTAAATTATGATATTACAAAGATACGCATTAACACGGCGCGCTATATGCTTTACTGGGTGGTTTGTGTTCTCCTGGTATATTTGTAGGATGATGACATCATCAGACTGGACATGGTAATGTGTGTACACTTTTTTATGCATTCCCAGGAATGATCCATGTAGGTCGGCAGATATCAACAGCTTGTACAGGACCCCGTGAGTCTCACCTTGTGTGATCTATCTGTGGACACATTGACATCCCTTCATATGTCAACACATATCTATGCACAGATTGTTGGTTTTGTGGATACGACATGTGTCTGTGATTGATGAAGAGCTATTCAAAGTCTATGTGGGACATGTGTAGCTCTGTTCAGTGATGTATGCCCTGGGTGGCTGCCTTGCAAATGGTGTAGCATGCTTGGGAACCATGATCTGCACATGAACATACCATAGTTGGTAGGGTTGTGTGTTTGTCAGCTTCCAATAGCTCTGTTTATGACTTCTGCCATGATGCATTCCATGGCCTTGCAGATCAGACTTTATAGGCTTACTGGACTATACTTCCCATGGTGTGTTGTGCACCCACACATGTGGGGAGTGCCATATGTTGCTGTAACACATTCGACGTTTCCAGATCCTGTGGAGTGGGTGAGGCTCAACAGACTGTTCAGGAGCAGGGTCTGTTTGTTCTGTAGTGCATGCATGATACATATTGGGAAACAATGTAATCCAATTGCTGCCATGCTTTTGGCTTTGGGGGGAGCTGTTCAGCCATTCTACATGTGATATCTCCTGGTATGATGTCAGAGACTATCGTCAGTGGGAGTTGGGTATATATATATGGGCCTGTCTGACAGGATGTCGGCATTGTCAGTAAGGTACAGTTGTCCCTGACTCAGCACATATATGAGTGTACATTACAATTTATGACATAGCTGATGGACATGTCATGATTCTCAGTCTGGACTCCTTCTCAGCTACTCTTTACAAAACACCAACAGACCTGAGCACTAATCCCGGTTATCCTCTTTTACACACTTAACACCCTACTGATCCTTTGTGATCAGGCTACAGAGTATGTCATCATAATATACTGGCATGTCCAGGGGTCGGTTTCATGTGTACTCTCTAGTCCAGCTAGTGAATATTGTGGTTATGACACAATGTTACATCTGCCTCATGTACACAGACAACCCTCTCCTCCTCCCAACACACTCACATATATGTGAGAGATGCAACAATATTGACATACAGGAGGCTGAGCTCTCTCAACCCATGACTGGCATAGTCTATCAGGTGGTGAAGGTGACCACACACACCACATATCAGTCTCACATACACCGATAGTGACAGCAATCAAACCACATTATCACACATACACATATTCAGAGGCTGTACATACACTCTACTTAAGCAGCAGAGACCTCCAAAGCAGACACACAAACAACTGTTACCCCACTACAATACCCAAATATCATACAGTTCACAATGTCAGTGTGCCACACAGTCACTGCCCTCCAGGCTAAACAACACACCTGATACACTTGTAATAGGTGACATGTAATGTCAAACACACTGACGTCCCACTCACCAGGCCAAACAAGGGAATAGTCACTTTGAGCTGTCTCTCAGGTGCCAGGATCCGCCACATAACACATGCACTCAGGTCCCTCCAAAGCAAGTCCAGGACTGGCTCCATCATTGTCCATGCTGGTGCGTACAACCTCAGATGTTCCTCCCTGGACCACATGACATGATACATAGAGGAACTCTGTGATCATGTAGCCCGGGCCAGTATGACCTTGACCTTGTCTAGCATCTTACACTCACCAAGTATGATGTCACAGTATACCAACAAACTGATCACATTTAACAGTTGGCTAACATATTGGTGTTATTCAAAAGGGATACAGTGTCTGTCACCCTGGGGTGACATGCTCGACATGCCACGTAGCTTCCCTATGGACAGCTTGCACCTGTCACCCTTGGACTTTTGAATACTGGCTAAGGCACTTGCTGCCACCATACTGCCTTATTTAAGCAGGGCTCAAAAGACAGAACCACCTCCATAGACATTACAGAGTACACAACAATGACGGTAATGCTGCTCAACACCAGATGTATTACCCTCAAATTGCGCCCACTCAGGAATCTCCTCAGTATGGAGGATAGCAATATCTGTGCACTAACAAACACTTGGTTCAGGCTCCCACATGCACACCAGCACTACCAGATTATATTTTGTACCATGCTTTCTGACCACATAACTCGGAATGGCCAACACAAATAGGGGGAGTATCCATATACATCACAGATACACATACCTCTGGGTTGGTAGCACTGCACAAAGCATCACAGACCATACATATGCATCTAACATTGTGCAAATCTGCCTTTTGGTTTGTTGCCTGCTACAGACCACACTCCCCAACTCAGCAACCTCACTCGGCTTTCCTGGGAACACTGGACAATATGAAGGTCTCCCCAAACACCATTATATTGGGTGATGTCAAATTCCCACACATTGACTGGGGATAGTACTCAGGCCCCAACACCCTCGCCCAACAGTTGCTACTATTTCTAAACTCATATGCTATGGCACAACCAGTTACCACACCCACAAGAGGGGACAACATATTGGACATGATCATCACCAACATGGGGAATCTATGTTCCACACCTGCGATATACCCCTCATCGGTAAGGTCAGAACATACTTTATCTCACTGGACATCCATATCCGGTCCCCATACCCATCCTGGGTAATCTTGGTGAACTTCCCAAAAGCAAACATCACATTCCTCCAAACCATAGTGGTATCCTTCAGGGACCCTGTGTCAGTGGTAAGTATGGCTCAGACTGCTGAATCCTTTACATACACATTCTATGGACACCTAGTGGACCGCATGGATCGTGCTATCCAAAAAACCAATTGGACTCATTCCTCCAATGGCAGGGGACCTGTCTGGTAGACCCCGGCCATTAATACGTTATACAACAAAAGGAGGAAGCTACTACATGATAAAGCACAATCTCAGACAGGGAAGACATCTGTGATCTGTACTAGCAGACAGCTACAATCACTCATGTATTTATGTCAGGCCCGCTTCTAACGGAGAATTGCACCAGACACGTCAGACACTCACAAGGCCTTCTTCAGTTAATTCAGGTACCTGGCTGGACACTCACTGATATGCTGTGTGTTACTGCATACTGACTAAACATACCGTGAACCCACAGACATTGCCAACATCCTGGCAAACAGGTTCAGTGCAGATGTCCCCCCCCCATCCCCCCTAAGGTGCTACTGTCCATACCAACAGAGTGTAACCTCCCAGACATCACGAGTAAACAGATGAGTGCTGCCCTCCCCACAGAGGACAACACAGCATCAATGGGACAAGACGGTGTCCCGGCCTGTGTCGTACACGGCCTTCATGACAGATGTAACCCACACATTATGTCACTGCTCGATATAAGAGTTACTGTAGGAAATGTACCCACGTAATGGCGTACAGCGATAGTGGTCCTGCTCCACTGATTACTGCCACAACAGACCACAGACAATATCGGCCAATAAGGCTAACTAGCCTGTTCTGCAAAGCTATGGAGTGTATTGTAATGGGACTCATGCACATAGACATGGGAAACCTACAGACACTGGGTCCTACACATTACAGCATTGTTGTGGGCAGATCTTGCCTGTTGGACCTGTGCATATTCTTTCAACAGTTACCAGGTCCGTCAGTGTTGGGATGGTTGTCCACACAGCCTGCCTGGACCTTGCACAACCCTTCAACACAATACCCCACTCGGACATTATGCATAGGCTCACCAGCATCAATATCGACACATGTCTCACACGATGGATTGCTACCTGGATCAGGGATAGCACCCACATGCTCAGTGTTGCAGATACCATGTCTGACTATACACCACTTACACATGGCATCCCACAAGGCTCAGTCCTGGGACCTTTCTTGTTCAGTATATATTTGTGTGACGTACAGGCTATCACAGGAGGGATATGGCTGCCCATGTTCGCAGATGACTGCAAACTGGGTGCCATAATCAACTTCCCAGCTGGCACATGCATACTCATACAGGGTCTCACAGAGATAGGTTGACTGGTGCCTGAGCCATGGCCTACGGCTACATGCCATTAGTTGCATAGTCATCCCCTTTGAGGATGACAACATGCCCACACATTACCACATAGGTAGTAATCCATTACATACGGTAGTAGTTGTTATGGGTTTGGGGACACGACCTGTTCGAACTCTCGCCTTTGACAATCCTATTGCCAAAGTGGTTAGACAGTACGTCTACATAGCCCACCATATCCCACATGGTTTCACATGTTGATCACATGTGGTCATTGAGCCCCTATACTCTTCACGACCATGCTTGGTTACTATGCCACATTTGGGCTGTACCTTACCCGACACCTGCAGAAACTGTAATGGCCACAAATGTTACTCATCAATCAGATGTAGGGACTCACACAGATGCCCTGCACAGTTCAGATACAGTAACTCCAGCTTTACTCAGTCACTTACCACCTACATGGATGTGTTGTGTGCCTGTAGTTTAAGGCAATATCTGACCCAGATTTAATGGACATGCTCCACCTCAGGATATCCAACTCCCTTGGAGCTACACACTCCAGGGACATATACCTCAGCACTGATGTAAATAGGACATGCTGGGGGGACAGATTATTATCAGAAAGGCTCCACTCACTCCGGAGTGTAGTCCCAGTTTTGCATAGGCAGAGCCACCCAATGACCACCTACAGGTGACATCTTGACAAGTGGATGGGTGATTGTATGTTTACCCTTGGGATATCATCTGGGTCCCTGCTAGACAGAGGCACAATACACTAAATGTAAATGGGCTATCTTGTGTGACCTACTATTCACAGGCACAGTGTTCTGATTTGACTGGGTTGCAGAAGCCAAATGCACTCTGGCTATGCTTGTACATGCCCTAGGGCAGATAGCCTAGTATCAACATCTGAACCTATGATAATTTTCATGATGCACAATGTTTATTGCTGATACTGTTTGCAGATTTTTATCGTCTTTGATTTCCCACTTTCTATGAACCGCTTAGGTATCTGAAGAACATATTTGATTATGACAGGGTTCCACTATATTATATACGTGTCTGTTGCCATATAAGTGTGTGCACAGGGCAGATTTCTGGATAGTGAGAGGTTCCTGGGTTAACACATGCAACTGCCTGATATGTGTGGCCCACTGCTGTACTCCAGCATGGCCTAAGTGTGTGAGCATGCCCAGTTCAGACTGTCAGTGTTCTGTTGCCTGACATTTGTCTCATGTATTCAAGTGTGTGAGCATGACCAGTGTGACCTTTCAGTATGTTGCTGTCTGAGGTCCATTACATTTGTTGATGTATGTGTACATGTCCAATATTAACATTTCTACTGTGTGTGTGTTGAAAGTCAGGTTCTATTCTTACTGCAGGACTCACCTTTGTGTCATAACTCAACAGGGATTATGCTGTGCCTGCAGGGTTTCCGTGAAATACTTTGCTTAGGCTTATCAACATTTCATCATACAGGTTAACCACTGCAGTACTGTCATAGTTTAGTGGTTCAGTACTATGACTACAGTGCAGAGTATCCTGGGTTTGAGGCCCATCGCTGCTTATATTTTCATTCTGAGCAGACCAGACTGCTTAAGTGCCAGTAGAGCAACTATGAGTATGTTGGCTTTTGTTCAGCTATGCCCTACCTAGACCCAGCTTGTCCAACATTGCTCAATATTAACCATCATTGCTGGACGTTGGCCAATATTACTCTACATTGACCACATTTGTAGTAGATGGTGTGTGCAATTTTGTTTACATATACTACATGATGGTAAATGCTGTTTAGCACTCCTTTATATTACTTAACACAAGGCAATCATGCCTCAGGTGTTGATGCAGGGCTGCCTATGTCGGATGCACATACTACACTCCCTATACATGTTTGAAAGCAGGTAGTGTCAATGTAGGCATCCCTTTTACTATATGTGCGGGTCAGAGAGAGGTATCATTTCCAGAGTTCCTACTGAGCCAGTGGATGTGCTATGCGTTGCCTCTTTGCCAAGGCCAAAACATACTGGGCATGCCTCCTTCTGCCTACTGGGGCAGGCTCAGGTTGTTCCTCCTCCGAGTCACTCTGCCTGTGATGGCCTTGGCAATGGTGGGGGGCTGTTTGGCCCAGGCCTATGCTGGTCCTGCTGCAGCTGTTTTTGCAGGATCATATTATGTAGCATAGCACATACCATGACAATTTGGGTACATGTAGTTGGTGAGTACTGCAGGGCTCCACCAGATGTGTCCAGGCACTGGAACCGTGACTTGAGCAGCCCAAACAGATGCTCGATTACATTTTATGTTTGTGCGTGTGCCTCATTATGGCATTCCTGTTCAGGTGTGTGTGTGTTTCTGATGGGTGTCATCAGCCACGGCTCCAGTGCATAGCCAGCATCCCCCACTAGGTGACCATGTGGGATGTCCCCATTGGCAAATGTCTGGTACAGCTGTGTCAGATGCCAGATATGGGAATCATGGTAGCTTCCAGGGCAGCCAGCACACACATTCAGTATTATGCCCTGGGCAGTTAATGGAGGGGAAGTCCTTGCGGTTGAAGTAGACCCTACCCCACTCACTGGCTGGTGCTTTGATGCATATGTCAGTGCAGTCTATTGCACCCACTACCTCAGGGTATTCCACTATTTGCTGGAAAAGATGCATATTGCTGGCCAATACCTCACGGGAATTGGGGAAATATACATGATCACCAACATGTGCTGACATGGCATCCAGGAACTGGTGCAGTACCCTGGATGCTGATGCCTGTGATGTCCCCATCATTTCACCAGTTGGTCTCTGGAAGGTACCTGTTGCTAATATTCTTAGGCCAACACATACCTTAGTTTCCACTGGGATGGGTTCCCATCAGTTGGTTCTGTGTGTTAGGCGTGGCCTGCACAGCTCAACAATTTGCTACAGGAGGCCTCTGCCCACTCTATAGTGCTCCACTATCTTCAGCTCATGTAGCCCCTGGTAGGTAACCCTGGGCCTGTACACTCTTCTCCATCTCCTCACTGTGGGTTGTCCAGCAGCATTTGCATTATCACCACCGTCAGCATGTTGCATATGTCGCCTTATAACAGCAATGGCAGCCCCTAACATTTTTTGTCTCAGTAAAGCTTTTTCAGTTTTCACATCTATTAGCTTACTGCAGTGTTGCAGTGTCTCTTGAGAGAAACATAATGGACTGTTGTTTGCAGAGTGTTAAGTGCTGGGCTGGGCTGGGCTAGTGTTCTGCCTGGGTAATTGCCTGATTCTGATTGTTTTCACCTGCTAGCTCTGCTAGTACTCCCTGGTAACTTCCACTATTTGGTGTGCTTCCTTTTTCCTTTCTGTTAACTCAGGGGGGAGCGCCGTGCACACAAGCGCAAACACACGCACAGCAGCTAACACGCGTGCACACATGCTTACATGGACTAAAACTTGCTTATTCTTCTAAAAACGCGTGTACACCGGTGCAAACCCGCTTACAACTGTTTACACAGCCTTACATATGCTTACTCAAGCCTACACGTGCGCACACACGCTTACACGTGCGCACTGTCTTACTCGGATTTAATGGCGTGCACACGCGGGCATGCACGCTCAGCAAGAAACTTTGGTGTTATCCACGGCATACACCTTCAATTTCTTGACTTTACCTGGCCTACCTGTTGACACACCTCTTTCAATATTATGCAAATGTCAGCTGACACATGACACTCTGCTCCAATGAGCTTCACTCCTTTCATACATACCCCCCTCCTGATGTCACCTATCCTCTACTTTGTTACTCCCCTTATCCTACACCTACACTCCACTGACTGTGCTCATTTGCTATGTAAACTTGCGATTCACTATCCTAACTCTCATTTGCATAGGATTGCCTACTAATGCTTGGTTACATCTCTTAGACTGAGCTTCCCCCCTTAGCAACCTCTACTCTGTGGCCATGTTGTCTTCAGCCTGCCATTCCCTTGCATTGTAAATTCATTTTAGCTATAAAATCCACATTTGTGGATCTTAATTATTAATTTTCTGCTTTTTAGGGTGCCGCGTGTTTGCGCGGCGCTGCACTACGGTTAAACCCCGGAGATCGGGATGAAAAAAAAAGTTATTTTATTTCTATTTTGCATTACTTCCCATTGCTAATGGCCATATTTTTAGCCATTGGCATGCTTCCTCCTGTAAATGCATGCTTTTTTTGCAGCTGACATGACTCCGTTTTGCTATTTGCAGAACCGTACTCAGTTATCAACTGAGTACATTTCTGCAAAAAACACTACTCCTACTCAGACAGGTTCGGGTTTCCTGGATCGAAATTTACCTCATTTGTATAGCTTTCACCTGCAATTTAAGTAATTTGCATATCCCAGCCCTGTCCGTGTAGGACTAGTTTGGAGAGCTCAGTTGCACGCCCCTACTGGCTGTTCCTGGATCGCTCGGTGGACATGTTGGCTGCATGGAGTCTTACTCTACTCTAAGACTCTGTGCAAGCCATCGTGAATCTGGCCCATTGTCTATGAATTGGTAGTAGCACCTCATGTCTTGAAAAAATGGTGAGTTGTACATGGTATCAGCTTCCCACTTTCTAAGGGCAGTGTTTGCTAAACTTGGGGCCATAGCCGTTCCCATTGCTATCTCGGTAGGTTGTTTGTAGTAGGAATCACTGAACCAGAAAAAGCTTTTTCCTAGTAGCAGGATAGCAATCTGCGTAAAACTTCACAGTGGTGTGACCAGTACTACTGTATGGACTTTTCTTGGACCTTGTCATATGCTTTATCCAAGTCTAGGAATACCCAGCTGGACTTTTTCCTCCTCTCTAGCTTCTTCTCAACTTTCTGCCTCACTGTAAACATCCAGTCATTTGTGCTGAGTCCTGATCTGAATCCAAACTGCTCATTATCCATCTTAAATTCTACTGCTCTGCATATCCATTTATCAATCACCCTCTCCAGAACTTTCATGGAATGGGACAGAAGTATGATGCCTCTGTACTGCTCGCAGTTTTTTTGTTCTTGTACACTGGCAGAAGTATGCTTATTCTCCAGTCATCTGGCGTATGCCTTTCACTCATAAGTACCTTCCTCTTCTTCTCTCATTGTAGGCTGTTCCTGGGGCAGTACAGCTTCTGTGGGGTTTTCTTCATTAAGAAGCTGCTGGAAATGCTAATTTCATTTGCCTTTGATGTCCTGTGGACCGGTTGGCAAGCTGTTGCTAGCATCCCTTGAGAAGGGCATCTGACTATATTTTTTATCTTTCTCTCTTTGCCTTACAACCTAATATTATTTCTTTGTGCCACCTACTGAGTCACTTGCAACAGTTTTATCAGCTTCTTTGTTAGCTAACCAGTATTCCTTCCTAACCTGGTCAGTCTTTTCTTATTTCCTTCTTTTTCCTGCACTCCTTCTTTCTTTTGATGACTTCCTGGACTTCTGAATTCTACCACCAGCTTTCCTTATGTACCTTATTTCCATACCTGTCTCAAAAACACATATTTCTTCTGCTGTCCTTGAGATGCTGCTTCAAGTCCACCTATTTATTCCTCCTCTTTTTGGGATGCTCCTTGAACTGTTTTCTTCAGATTCTAGGAGGAAGAATACTTGAGCTGCATGTTGGCTACTCTTGTATGTGATCTTGTGACTGTCTCTCTTTTTGAACCATGTGTTCACGCTATTTGCCAGACAGAAGTCTAGAATGGAGAATGGTCTCTCTCCTTCTCTATTCAGGCTGCTGTGGACCCAGGCTGTCCTCATCAATCAAGTCACCTGTTATCAACACCAATTCATGTTGTCATAGTAGGTCTTACAAGTGCTGTCTGAATGCACTCTTTTCCTCACTATCACAACCCTGCTGTGAGGCTGAAATTATAGATTGCCATGAGTCTATCACTAATTCTTATGATATCCCGCACTGAGATTATAGATTGCCATGAGTCTGTAATTCCCACACCATTTCTAGCCTGTTCTCCTGAGTAGTACAGTATGGATCCCAAGCCAAACTGCCCTTCCATCTTGGATCTTGGATACAGAGGATATCCAGCCTCCCTGTAGTGATTGTAGTGTTCTCAGTTAATGTTTGGAAGGTTGATAGGTTTTTCAGGTAACCCAGGGTGGTTCCAATAGGGACACATATACCCCTCCCACCTCAGCATGTTTTTCAGATGTGTAAGGAACCTCAGAGAGGCACAGAAAGAACATGCAAACTCCAAACAGGCACTGGCCAGTGGTCAGTCTTGAACCTTGCACCTTGTGCATGGGAGGTGAAGACCTTAATCATTATGGCAACTGGTCCCAGGGGGAGATTTTTTGTCTTTACATGTCCATTAATGATACATTTAACTGAAACCTGGATGACACATCCACCCCAAGCCCATGTGTAATGAACCAGAAGGTAATGCTAACTGTATCAATCTATAAATAGCCGTCCACAAAAAAAAAATAAAAATAATAAAAAAATAAAATAAACCGACTTAACTATTGCTTTCAATATTTTACTATACAAGACATTGTTAAAAATTGACATATGCAAGCATATCTGGTAGCGCCTCCTGGGACATACTTGTCCTTCCTGAAACACATCAAACACAAGCTGTTGGGCACTTTGCACTGAGCTGTGTGGATCCCTGACAGTGGACAGGAACTACTCATTTGGTGTCTGTGGTGGTTCTGTAGTAGCCCCCCCCCCCCAATAGCTAGCTGTCCACAGGCCTCTGCAGCTGCTCTCCTCCAGGTCAATAAAATCATATCAGTAGCCCTATGACACATTTGATCATATGTTCTGCTGCACCCCCCCCCCCCAACAGCATTGGCATTGTTCACTATCTGGTTCAAATTTGCATTCTTCCAGACATATCCCCATGTCCTTTCTCAAGCAGAAAGGCACCATGTTTATGAAAGGGTTCAATGGCATCATCCTCTGAGTCATTGAAAGGGGGTCTGCATGGATTGCATCACTTGGGTGCCATAGACCCAGGCAACATAAAATACAAAAGAAGGATACTACACATAATTATTTCATAAATAAAAGTCCTGCTGAGATATAACACATATTATTACTATTTCAATATTCCCCACTGGAGGATAAAAACTTCAGTTATTCAAATATAAACAGTGTTATGTAGTTCTAACATATCACAGTCAAACATAAACCAAGGTGTGATCCAGAACAAGGGCTAACAATAGCAAAGCAAACCTCTGAAAACATTTTTTTGGTTGTGGCAAAACAGACATGGAACTTAGCTCCCCCACACCCAAAACAACAGGCAAATGACATTTTGTACTAAACAAGGAGTAATGCATCAGTCAGTTGTTATAAGTGCTTTCAAACAAATTGTCCCAGAAACATATTTACACATTTACCACAGAACACTAATTTTTATGCAATTGTAAGTCTCCTCTACCTGTGTCCAGCACTCCTCTAGAGGTGTATATGGGCCATCCTAGAAGCCTAATACCTGTGTGTTATTGACCATATAAGATATTTACATTTCACTGAAATAACATGGAAGAGAGTAAAGAGAAATAGTTGTAAGAGTAACACTTGCGATGAAAGTTAATAAGGCTGTATATCTGAAAAAGTAAAATGCCCTGATAAAAATGCCTGTGCAATTAGTAAACTTCTAAGAAGTGCATACAGATAAAAGCTGCATTTGCTAATGCATATATATATATATATATATATATATATATATATATATATATATATACACACACACACACACACACACACACATTTTTTCCTAGATATATGTGAGCAAATCCAATATATAACTGAAAATTCAATCATACCGTATCATGATCAGTAGTCTTCTGTGCAAATAAATCGAAAGTGATAGCAATCTTCCTCTGTGTTACCTACGTACACAACTCTTCTCACCTTCAGGTTCCCTAGCTACATAGTTACCTTTTCATAGTATAGAGTCATGCCTGTGAGCATGATGAAAAAGCAAATGAGGTGTGAACTCATTCAAATTGCTGAATCCCAAATTCTTGGCTCCTGCAGGTGTAAACATAGTACATGCACTCCCTCAGTGTTTGTTGTTAATGGATTGCAACTGCGAATGATTACTGGTAGGCAGAAGGAAAACACACCAGCAATTCAGACTCCCTTACCTCCAGTTGGTGTGTCAGCCAGTTTACACTTAAAAAGTGTAGAAGTAATTGTGATAAAATTTAAACTTGTGTAAAAACTTTAATATATACTAACATTTATTTTATAATGTTTATTGTTTTATTATTTTTTAATACCACTATTTGCAAGGTGCTCAGCTTAGGGCAAACATGGGAAACAGATAAATACAATAAATGTCAAGTAATGTACTTCTGTGGTAACCAGTACATAACCTTCACCACTAAATCAGGTGTGCATATGTGTGTGCAGCACTTCTGCTAAACATGGTAATTCACATAGTATATACTATCTGTAGATCACAGATCAAGTCCCACCTTTGTCTTTTAAGGATGAAACCTAAGAAACACTGCTCACAAGGATAAAATAAAGTGCACTTTACTTGTCACATTTGCTTGTCACTTAACTTCGAGCAAACCTGGACTAATGGCCCACACATGAAGCAGACAGAACATCTGCAGATAAGATGCAAACATTCTCAATTTCAAAAGGATACATTGTTGCATCTTTTGCTTTCCATCGTGCAAGTCCACTAACCAGTGTTGCATGTTGATTAGTTACCTTCCTCAATACCTGCAGGTCTAGAACACCTGCAGACAGGAAACAGACAGTAGACAATTTCAAAATAGATATATTATATCCTCTAATTGTTGCCGTTGTGCAAACACAGTAAGTGGCATTGCATGGCAGTTAACACATTCTTCATAATGAATATGAAAATATACAACTGCTTCATAACTGGTCCTGTGGCAGCAGGTATAAGTGTTGTTGTTGTCTTTCGGCTTTTCCCGGTTAGGGGTCACCACAGCGGAACTCCGGTCTGCTAATTATTGGCAGTAGATTTTCACAAATGCCGAGGTGCCAACTCGATGTCCAACCTTCAACAAAGGCACGCCCATTTACGCATGTCTTTCGAACGCCCACCCAAACAGGGGGAGGACATGCAGACTCCACATAGAAGGCACTCCCCGCACTCCGGCCGATAATCGAATGGGGAGAACCTCTTGTTGTGAGGCAACAATGCTACCGCTGCACCACCGCGGTAGGGTTGTAAAATAGGTGACCCTGGGTTCTAATCCAGCAAAAAATAACATTTTATTCCTGTTGTTCCAGTTTACTTTATATTAAAATTAACATGAAAGAAATAATCAAACTTAAAAATAACTACCTACAGCAGGTGCATTGAACATACACAGGATATCCCCCACACACACACACACACACACACACACACACACACACACACACACACACACACACACATATATATATATATATATATATATATTAAAATGTTAAATCCATAACTGGGGCTATCAGTAAAAATATGGTTTTACAATTAAACATTTAATTACTAAGTGTCATGACAAACACATTCATGTTTAAACATACAACTCTTTATGTATATACATAAGTAATAAGCAGTTCTGACAGACAAGTTCTCTGTTGCAATGAGCACAGTGCACAGTAATGACTGCAAAAAATACATTTGTTGTCAACCTTCCCTAAGGCAACTGGTATAAGTCAATGCTCACAATACATGTAAACAAGGGTTCTAATCTAGCACAATCACAATTTTATTAATGCTTGTCCACTCACTTTTAAAAAGCTAAAAATAAAATGAAACAATTATAAATAACAATAAGTATGTATAGCGGTGGAGCTCATATGAATTACATGTGTGACAGAGGGTATACTAAATATTTTGATTTTTGTAATTATAATTGTCTTTTCTGGCTTTGGATGGCCTTCAGACCTGAATGATAGTCAAACACACATGAATGTATAAACCAGGACCTTGTCAAGTCACACAAATACATGGTTAACCCTTGACTGTATCATGTGTATTTATATATAACTCATGAGCAGATTCAACAAGTTCTTCTTCTGTGGCAAGAAGGAAAAATCACATACATTAAAGAATATCTTTTGTCTCTAATACATAGGCTTGAATCCCATATTGTGCAAATGTATTTTATCAGTGTGCAAAGGCAAGCAAAAAATGTATCAGGTCATAAAATTTATGCCCCAATATATGTCTGCACAGTTGAATCAACTAACAATTACAGCAGCAACCAGACCATAAACTAATTTCAACTGTTTGAGTAACCTTCCTATTTCAAAAACTGCTTTCCTCTCTGTTTGCCACTCTTGCTCTCTTCTTAATATCATGCAAATGTGGTTGCCATTGCTGTTCAGGTGTGCACACTAGCAGTACATGTCATAACAGGAATTGGTGGGAAAACACTATTATCTGCTGCTGTTTGCCCTTATCAGACATATCTGTTGGTAGAACGGAAGGTGCCCAATTTAGGGCACAGAGGTGGAATGTTGTGTAGTCCAGAATCATTATTGGACTCCTTGTAAAGTGCCACAACTGAAGGCTTTTGCAAGGGGCTATACTGGCATCCAGTACAAGTTTTAGGCATGGAATAATCTGGCCAAGGACAATAGGATCATAGGATCATAGAAGGTTATTAGGCTATTGGCCCTGAGGCCCTTATAAGCCTAGCCTAGAGTTTAGCCCATGTTTGGACAAATCAGTAGCCAATGCCCCTGTCCAGCAAGGACACAAGTGAAATCCCAGGAGTATATTTTCTGTTTCCCATCCAGTTATCCAGGTTGAGCTAAAAAGGGGGTAAAGAGGTACTCTGCTTGATGTGGAGAGGTAGTCTATTCCATAGATTGGGGAGTCTCTGGGACACAAATCTGTCCTGCCAAAAAGTCTTGTTGATATCGCAGACCGGGTTGAGGCCACGTGTGTGGGTTACTCAAGTGGAGCTTGACTTGCAGAAATGCAGCAGTCCCATCAAGGTGAGGTCTGTGATCACCTTGTATGCCAGACAGAGGTCAACTCTGAGGAGTCTGTATGAAAATGAGTAGAGTGATAGAGCTTTTAGCCTAGCTGTGTATGGTAGATGTTTGATGCCCTGGATTCTCCTGGTGAGGAACCTCTGTGGTCTCTCCAGATGTTGCATGTCCTTTGTGAGGTACATGCTGAAAAGGGCATTGTACTCAGTAATGGGCCTTATAAGGGAAGAATACAGGGATGTTATGACCTCCTTGTCCCTGGATAAGATACTCTTACCTATGAGATGGGCCATGTAGAAGACTTTCCGTACAATGGAAGAAACATGGTGGCCAAAAGTCAGGTTCCTATCAACCTGGGTGCCTAAATCCCTCATGACTGATTGTGTGCTTAGGACATTGTTATTAATGTGATAATTTGTGGGGACATCACTCTCCCCAAACAGGATGATGATGCACTTTTTGGAATTCAGCTTGAGGCCATGTTTCTGGCACCAGTCATTTGTCTGAGTGAGACCCTCTTTGAGGATGCCCACATCACTAGCGGAATTGATGACAGCACCCAGCTTGCCGTCATCTGCAAACCTGATCAGCCATAGCCCACTGGTTTTGCCCTGCACCTCAGAAAAGTAAATCCCAAATAACAGAGGCCCCAAGACTGAGCCCTGGGTTATGCCGCTTGTTATGGCTCTACTGCTTGAGGTGCCTTCCCCTATTTTGACTATGTGGGTTCTATCAGTGTGCCAGTTTGCTACCCATCTGGTAACATGGATTGATGCCAAGTTGAGAGAGTTTTTCTATTATGCCTGAGTGGGGAATGGTGTCAAATGATTTGGCCAGGTCAAGGTAGGTGGTGTGCACCGTCCTATCCTCATCCATGGCTTTAGTGACTGTCTCAAAGAAGTCAACCAAATTTAGCAGACATGACCTCCCCTTGATGAAGCCAAACTGTGTGGGATCAAGTGTTTGGAGGTTGCCAATGTCCTTGTTAATGAGATCCATGATAATCCATTCCATGGCCTTGCAGATCAGGCTAGTTAGGCTAATGGGTCTATAATTTCCCAGATCGGGATGCTCCACCTTTGTGCAAAAGGATGACAGTGGCTGTCCTCCACTCAACTGGGATGAAGCCAGTACTCAAGCTTTGGTTGAATAGGGTGCCTAATGCTGCTGCAAGTTCCTGCCTGAGTTCACGTAGGATGCAGTCTGGAATGTTATCGGGTCCCATGGAGGCTGTATTTTTTGCCTTTGAGAGAGCAGTGATGACCTGTTCCCTAGATATAAGGGGAAGGGAGCAGGTACTGGGGGTGTCCTTATTTACTTATGGGGGGGGGGGCAGAGGGGTAAAGTTTTAACTGACTCTGTCATCCAGTAAGTTTGGTATACCTATGGCATTTGTATATGTGGTGTTCTTTACCATCAGTTCTGAACAGATCTGGGTGCTTCCTTTGAGGTTGCAGACATACGTGAAGAAGACCTTATGATTGTCTGTAGTAGATGTAGCCAATTTGGACTCAAAGTTTGCTTTGCAGGATTTCAGTAGTGCTCTTATTTGCTTGTTCAGGCTAAGGAGACATTGGTTCCAATTGGGCACCTGCTACATCTTGGTCTTGGACAGCAATTCTTTCATTTTGTTATAGAGTTTATTTATTGCAGATGCCCACCAGACAGGTTTACTCTTCCTTGCAGAGGATGATTTAATCCTGTTGGGTATTCCTGTTTCCATGTATCTACATAAATGCTCGTATAGTGCTTTGGTGTAGTTTTGGATATCGGTGCCAGTTCCTACAGAAGAGGAGGGAGTTGTGAAGCTGTTTATACCATCCCTCAGGAGGCTGTAATCAGCTTTGAAGAAGTTTTATGTCTGATCCTAGCTAGAAAGGGGGGGGGGGGTTGGGGGAGATGGTGTCTTTGAAAGTGACCGCTTTGTGGTTGGATCTTACCAGGGAGGATGATACTATAGGAATGCTGCAGTAGTTATTCCTGTTGGTTAATACCAGGTCCAAGATATTATCACCTCTTGTGGGGGTATCGACTAGCTTTTCCCAGGCATTTGCATTGACAAAATCAAGGAATCTCTGGGCATTTGTGTTCTGACATGAGTAGTTCTTCCAATCTATGTTTGTGAAGTTAAAGTCACCCAAGATCAGAGTAAAGGGTTGAATCTTGATAGAGTCGAACAGGTCCAAACAGGTAGAATGGGCATCTTGAGTCAGATTTGGGGGCCAGTAGCTAGCTATGATTTGAATAGAGGATTTTGTCAATGGTTAACTGCACCTGGAGTATCTCCTGTGCATTATAGTGTTTGACCAGCCTGGTGTGTATAAGTCTTTAATGTATAGTGACACTCCTCCTGCTTTGGTTTTACTGCCCACAGTTTGGAGTCTGAATGTAGGATAGACTGTTTAACCAGGTAAGGATAGGGTGCTCTCCACGGCTTTAACCAGGTTTCTTTGACTGCATAGATGTCAGCATTTTCCAGGTTTAGGAATGCTTGCAATGAGTGCTGTCTCCAGTACAACTGGAATTCCACTCACTGGAGAACAGTGTAGGCACCACTGTAATGACTTCAAAGGCAGAAGCAGGATACAATCAACCAGTGGCTGGATGAATTTAGGGCTGCTGACATCCTGTAGTTGTGTAAGTATACAAATACAGAGAATTAAAATTAGGTAAGCAGCTGCATGTTTGCAAGACTGGTATGTGTAATGCTCTTCTCTTGTTCACTTATTTTTACTCCATAGCCAACCAGGAGTTAATGGTGAACAGGGAGGCCCATGCTGAGTATTTAAAGAGACTAAGAGAAGCAATGAGTATATATGCAGCACTACATAACTATTATTTTAGCTAAAGCATTGTTCTTATATACAATAGTAACAAATTAAACATGCATATCCCCTAACTGTAAAAGCAAGCATGCATGCTTCAGTCTGTAGCACAAGCCAACTATAGAATTCAAGTCTAAAACTGTAGTCAGATGTTGTGGGTTCAGATATCACAAGTAACAAATATATAATTAAATCATTTAAACATATTACATAATAATTTCAACAGAAGTGGCATAAATGCCATGCTATTAACTTAATATGTATCATTTGACCAACCATATATGAAATATATGCACATTGCAAGGATTACTTTGAACAATCATTAGTTATAGTTTGTATTTGTTAAGAAGTATACCTAAATGTAAAGAAAGAGATAAAATATTTTATTATTGTGATAATGCAATGTATACCACATATGATGGTACTAATTCTCTCTTTTTTTTCACTAACCCCAACCCTTATTTCTCTTGTTTTATTTTCCTGTATGTGGTCAAAATGTATCCAAGTCATACATTTCTGACAAATCACAAAATGCTTTACAGCACAGGAAGGTTGGCAAACCCAAGTGTCTCAGCCAGCCCCCGCTCCACCAGCTCCCAGAATATCTGTGACCCAACCTGTCAGTACTGCCTCCACTGCTCCTGCACAACTTGGGACCTCCGCATCAGATAGCACTACCCCAGCATCTGGTGCTGTGGTACCATCTAGGAGTAGTGGTGGGGTGGGAATTTTATCACCAGCTAGGAATTGCCAGGCTTGGTAATTTGTGTCATGCACAGCACCATTGATACATGCCTACACCAAATGGAGAGGATGCTATCTTTCAAGGTCCATAGGAGAAGATGTCAAACACTCCAACAGCCAGCAGAGTAAGGAGACAGTGATGACAGTCCTGCATGCGAGGACTAGATTCCCACTGTCTTCATGTTTGGTGGGTGTGGGCATCCAATGTCCCCTCCCTATCCCCAATCAAGCTGCCCCCCAACCTGTTGTGTCCATTATTGTCCCTGTGTCTTGTCTTGTTTTTCTGTACCCCCTTTCTCACCTACCCCACTTAACTAACACAGAAATACCTATGTACCTTGCCCGTCATTCCTCTCTTAATTTAGTAAAAAATAAAAAATGGGCACCTGTCCCACAAAAAAAATATTATCCCATACATATCTCTCCACTTTACAAAGGTATCTGCTCAACACACTTGATTCAGTCCAATTGGCTAAGCAAAATGATTGTGTTATTCTTGCCCCTCTTTGTTGAGGTGGCAGTCCAAATTCAGCCAATATTCCACAGATATTTTAATTTCACACTGTTGAAGAAGTAGATAGCTATGGTTCTTTCCTACATCCCTCCTGCACATTTCTGTATTCTTTTCCCATTGTTCTTCCCCGTGATCCCCCCCCCCATTTAACCACTTTCCTATCTACCCCATTTTAAAATTTTTAATCTGGTCAAAAAATAGAATCACATACCATACACATAAGTGAAAAAAAAACATTGAAGCCCTTCATGCTTAATGCTGAGCGATGGTGTACAGCTCTTCAGTGGTGTGGTTACCACTGCACAATGCTGCTTAAACACACTGCACTAATGTAACATACAGTGAAAGTAGAATAAAGAATTATTTCATTACATTATGCATATATATTTAAAAGTATTAAATACAGATGGATTCAAAACCTTGATCATCTGTGCTCAAAATAAACATTTTAATGTGCATTCACTTGCTGCCACAGACTCAGTTAAACAGCAGTTGTGTTTTTTACACTCAGTAAAATCTTAAGTGCTGATTGCAATGCCTCTCCACTTAACGTGCTTGTACGGAGGTAAGCAAAGCAATAGAACTAATATAATTTTAAGAGTGAAGCAGAAACTTGCTTTTGCTCATCGCTTAACTATGTGCAAATGGGGAAAACAGTATAAATGTGTATCTCATATGTGCAACCACTTTGCCATCAATCGTGCGAAACAGCTGTTCAGTGGTGCACTATGGAAATTGCACAATAGCATTAATTACTTTACTGCTGATTTAGTCTTCATCCCATAAAAGTACATGTGAAAACACAAAGGGAAGCCACTTTTTTAAGGAAAGAACACATATTTACAATTTATCCATGTCTTACCTGCATCAATCCACTTGAAACTTGGTCTCTCAGCACTTGTTCGCAAATATGTCAACTACACTACAGAAATAAATAAAAATGTTTTTCTTACATACCATGTACATCTTTATATTGACAATACACATTTAGATTTTCCAATACTTGTAGTAATGCGGACAGCTGTTTGCATATAGTTTGTAAATCTGACTTTTTAAGGTATACCTGCACATTGAAAACACAACAGAAAATACTACACTTTGCATACTCATCTATCTGGCAACATGAAGATCTTTAATATTTTGACAGTTGTACATGGCTAGCCATCCATTTCATACAGACCTCTCAACATCTGTTTATGTCCTTGGCTATAAAGTATTCTATGGCACTATAGAAGACAGAATTGTGACACTTGTGTTAAGTACTGTGCTCTGCAAATAGTTAGGGGGTCTATTCTCACTGCAGTCAACTGTGTATGCATTCTACAATCACTATGTTGAATGATTTTAGAATGATATGTGAGTCCACAGCTATGTCCAACCCTCTTCCGAACATCTTGTTATGGTATACAGTGATTATGTCATCCTGTGTAAAATGCACTCTGACAATATTCAAGACAAACCTGTGCTGTGGCAGTAACATTAACTACTGTGTTTGCAATGTACTTTAACTACACATATAGGTGTTCTAATCTGACAGCAGGCAACTTGCATGTCTATACATACAACTATCATTTTTGAGACAATTTTACAGAGGGTTGTTACTACACATCCATGCCCTATGCTCCACCCAACATGCTCTTCTCAGCATATAATGATGCTATCACATTCCATAACGTGCAGCATGACAGTGGACAGTATTACAGTCAGACATATGTGATGTTGGTAGTGTGACATTGCCTGGCATTCATATTCTATGTCTACACAGATGTAATGTTCAAATCAGGCCCAGTCTACTGCTGCTTGTGTGGTTAGTGGTACATTATGGTCATTGCATGATCTTTGGAGTAGCTCTTCATTTTAATACCACTTGCGGTACCTTTCAAGTAGCCCCATACATCCTCCCATTTCCTCTGTCCACATCACATCCTTCCTGCAGAGGAGTGGAGGATGTCCTCATGTCAAATATGCATACACACTTCATGAAGCAAAGTCCTTCCATGAGCCTCTGCAAGCCATTTTCAGACCACTGCATGTGTGATTACTAATTCTGTAACAGTGCTATGCACATGGCCCATATGGACAGTGTCAGGATGTAATGTAATCCAGCAAATATACATATTCACACAATAGTCTTAACTATCTTCCATAATATAGATATAGGGATTTTTTACATGGTATAATACTGGCTAGGATTTAATGTGATGTTGATCATTTCCCTAGTAATGTCCTATGACGCTATGAACAGTTGACATGTCAATGTTGCTATATTGAGGTGTGGATGTACAGTATCGCTACAAGAGGGTCTTACAATCTGTAATGTGAGATAATGTATTTATGGCCATTGCTGCTGAAATTGCATTACATGCTCCTTCTATAAGAGCTGTAGTAATATGCCTCCTGAGAACTGTTGACATGGTATGATACACTTGTAAGTATATTGTTGGTATATTAGGACATGTGTTTTTGCAGTGGAGCAGATCAACCATCTACACAGTTCACATTCCACCATCACAGTGACACTTGCATTATTGCATAGGTGTGCATGCGTCAACATACTATCATTAAATATTCTGTGACACAAATCAATATAAATTCATGTTGACTACATGATCACATAAGTCTTGTCTCATACACATGTTGTTATGCTGTCATATACACAACCAATGTAGCACATGTTTTGATACAATTTCAGTCTTGTGGAATTCATTGTATGTGCAGTTGTCTTGCTACACTCAAGGATTATTGAGGTGGTCAGCAGTGCTATTGTGTGACTATTAGCATTTGTGTCAGGAAATGTTCCATGAGACACAAACAACTGATCTCTAATGTGTCCTGATATGGCATCAGGCTGCTCAAACAAAGCTTGCCATGAAACACATACTGGCATATGTTGTGCAGCAGATGTAAGTAAATGACATTGGTACAGGTATATGACTGTGAGCATAGTACCAGTACAGCTAATAATCAGAATCAATGGGCCCTGACAACATCACAGATTGTCTATAGTGTGACTCAAAACATGGGCTTACTAGACATGGTTGGATCCATACTTCAACACAGCCTCCAAATGGAATATGTTTCCTAGAGGAGTGTACTGACGCTCCTCATATGTGAGGTAGACCACCATGTCCTCATGGACCTTTTCTAAAAGGACACAGTTAATATCCTGACTGTGTGCAAAAAAATGTGTGATTTGTTCAGGCTACATCATGTCTGTTACATCTGTTAGATATCCTCAGGATGGTCAACAAGGGCATATATTATGACAAAATTATCATTCTGCATAACTTGACCTGGCCAAGGAATTTGACACAAATCCACACTGAGGTATTACTGAGACACTGTCGCAAGTGGCCATAAACACCAATATCACCAAGTGGGTAGACCACTTGATCACATATATGACAGATAAATACATTGAAGTGTGTGAAGTGACCTATATCTAGAATCCACTGATCAGGTCCATACTTCAGGGATCTGTGTTAGGCCGTTTTCTGTTCATTATTTAAGTTTCAAATTTCAAAAATGACTTAAATATTCTTTGTCCAAATGGCTTTGTGGAGGACGGCAGATTATGGACAATAATTGAATCCAGTTTGATATTAGTGTAATTCAGACAGTAACAACACACAAAAGGATTACTGCCACAGCCATAGAGACACAGGAGATGATCAAAATAATGGAGAGTATTGTTATGTTATAAAAGCAAATACACAACCTAATTATTATGTAGACATTACATCCCTATGAGCAGAACAAGTGGTATGTGACCTGTGTACTCAGGTAGATGGTATGCAGCATGTCCACCAACATGTGCATACAGTGGTAACTACTCCCTTGTACATTACACAGCGCCAGAGTACATGTAGGACATGCACATCAAAAGGCATTATAGTTCCATAGTTCTCAGCTCTCATCGCACCAATACCTAAGTACAATACACCCTTTTTCATGTACTTCACAACACATCTTCCAGGGGTGAGTTATTCAAGTGTGCCACATTTGCCACAGTGAGCTCCCACATATCTTATTGGCCATACCTAAGTATTCTTTTTGCTGTATAAACATTAGTGTTTGATGGTGTGGAAACCCTTCAAGGTATTATACATGATGCATATGTGATACGTATTCCTGTGATGTGCACAGTACATACATAGCTGATTGACAACATTGATGGCATGGATTACATTCATGCCAGTGTGGATTTTGCCAAATATATGCTATGCACACCTGTCAACTAGCCATAATTGCTCATAATCTTACATACAGGTATAGCAGTGTCCATCCTAACACTCAAAGCAGCAGCAGATATTTTAGTTTGAGTAAAGTGTGCTTGATTCCTCTCATCGATTGCTGACAAATCATAATAGTTTTACAAGTTTGCTCTTGCTGAACCATTTATGATAACTCACAATCAAATATGTCAAAGACATGGGATTACTGCTGGTATTATTCTGATATTTTCCATGATTGTACATGCTTATATGGTTCTATATTGCAAGATCGAAGCTTTACTTAATTGAATAAGTAAAGCTCAAACTTGTAATATCGAAATAGTAAATTGTCAAATGGCTGATTTAACCCAGGGAAACACTTCCCTTGGCCATTATGTGGAGTATACCCGTTTCTCCAATTTCGAGCGACCTCGGAATTGGCATATTTAGGTGGGGTGGTGGGGGGACAAATCCCCCACTTGATTTTGGATGTAAAGTTTTTTTTTTTGATTTGGCCAAGGGAAGTGTTTCCCTTGGTTGAATCATCTGTTCGACAATTTTAGCTATCGATATTACAAGATCGAGCTTTAGTTATTCGATTAACTAAAGCTTCAATGTTGTAATATAGACATGCTTCTATCTCCTGTTAGCCTGTTACTATGTGTCCCATTTGGTTGAGAGCTGTGCTGACATAACAATCATATTCAGGCAACTCATTTTGTACAGCTTGACAATATGCACCTAACCCCTATTGTAGATGCCATCCTTGATATATATCTTCTCCATTGTTCATATCAGGATGCTTATATCACAAAGAATTTTCTCCATTGATATGACATCTTTTGTGACAGTCACATAATATACTATAACTGTGTAGTCCATACTGTATCATGTCAGTATGTGATTAGTGTTCATGTTACCACTGCCTTCATTGACATGCCTTCATCTGCTGTATATTACCATGTTTCACCCATCCTCTTCCTCAGTATTCATTCCTACAATCCATCTGCGTGTTCTTTTTCAATACACAGACTTCCCCTGACTATTTTTAATGCATTCTCTGTACCCTATCTGGTCATTTACACAACTTTTATTCAGTATATCTAAAACAGTTTTACACAATACTCTGCACTGTATACACATTTGTGCAATGTGTTGCACCTATATACATTGCTTTATTAATAACCCTGGTAATCATTGTGAAATTCTGGACAATTCTGCAGACCTAGTTTGCCCATAGGTAAACAGGTTTACATGTCTGCTGCTGTCTGTGTTGCTTTATATGGTTTCTTGGCTGGCCACACTGTTGTTGGCCAAGGAACTGAGCTTGTTTATGTTTAAATGCTGTGTTTAGCATGCACAATAAGCCTACATGGAGTTTATTGAATCCCCAGGTCAATCTATGTTAAGCGCACCTAAAAATGATTGTTTCCTGGAAGATGTTACTCTCTATCCAGGAGAGTAAGTATATTATTGCCTAGGGGATGTTTACAGCAATGAACCAATTTCTTTTATATTTGCTCAGTTTGATGAAGGAGATAATTAGTTCAGCAGTATTGAACTGGGGAATGGTGTGTTGATAGTGGCTAAGCTAAACTGAATTAGGGTAAAAAATGGCTACCACACTTCCTTTTTTTACTTCCTATATCAGTATGTAGCGTACTGTATCAAGACCACAAAAAACAAATATATAGTGAATAAAACGACCAGCCAGAACAAGAGTGCACAGGAAGTTTGAAGGTGACAACTATTATTTGAAGGCTACTAGTTGTCATCCCCCCATACAATAGATACTTTGCCATATGGTGAACTTATTCGAGTACATAGAATATGTAATGTGGATTCTGAATTAAAAGAAGAGATATATAAGACTTGTAATATGTTTTATAGAAGGGGATATAGTGAATTGACTATATTGAAAGCATTTTCTAAAATAAATGAAAGAGGTAATGTGTCCAAACCTTTTATATCTAGTGCCAAATCTGGAGGCACTGATTTGGACATTTATTTTACCACAACCTATAGTCCATTTATTGAAAAGTTGATTAATATAGTGAAACATCATTGGCATTTTTTTACAAAGTAAAAAAGAAGTATGTCCTTGGCTTCCTAAATATTTAAAAACCTCTTATAAGGTGGGTAGGAGTTTAAAGAATATATTAGTGAGAGGTAAATTTATTATGCCTGTGGTAGATTTACCATCTAATATTTTATGTTTGGGTACTCAGGTTTGTGGTAAGTGTAAGGCATGTAAATATGTGGTTAACAGCTTTCTATTTATAAATGGAATAAAATTTCAGGTAAACAACATTTTTAAATGTAATACTAAAGGGATTATTCATGCCCTAAAATGTTCATGTGAGAAGTATTATATTGGACAAACAAAAAGAGCTTTTAAAGTGCGATTGTTGGAACATGTGAGGGACATTATTAATGTTAAAGAGTCTAGTTCAGTGGCTTTGCATTTTCAGGCTGTACATCAAAGTAATCAGATGCATTTGCAGGGTACGGTGTTAGAAAAGTTAGATGATTCTTGTTTAAAGAATAAATTATTATATAAGGAAGCATTATATATTTTAAAGTTTGACACTTTAAGCCCTAAGGGCATGAATTCTGAATTTAATTGGAGGATTTTATTATAATGTATTGTTACTTTAATTAAAGAAGATTTGTGTTTAAGTGGTTTGGTTTATCTAATTTATGTTATTATTGTTTTATTGAACTAATTAATATGAGTATATAAGCATGTGATTTGGGCTTGTTATTTATCTTCCTTGAAGGCTTTGTGCCGAGACGTCTGTAGTGTACTGTAGCCTGGAGGAAGCATTTTGTTATCTCTGGTTTCTTGTTTTGCCAACATTTCAGTTATGGAGAGGATGTCTGTGGAGTGGTAAGAAATCCATGCATTTAGGTTTGTGAGTTTATTGCATATACTTTTTAGACAGATTTTAAGAAATTTTAGAGAAGCATTAATGAATGTCTTGGAATCTGAATTGGTAAGCTGTTTTTTGGACAAGGGTTAGGCTATGCCCTCAATGAAGTATCGTACATGGTAGTACTAGTATGTAACTCTAAACTGTGTTGAGTTGTGAGCTGATGTCATCTAGGGCATTCTTGGCATTTTTCTAGTAAAAGTACAGGGCTTGCAAGTGTTCTTGATGTACTGAACAAGACAGAATTTACAGATGATTTTGTTATTAACTGTGACTTTTTAGTGTATCCTTTAAATTGTGCTGCATAGAAAGAATTATTCTGTTTCTTGCCTAGTCATTTTGTGGTTAACTTCCTTGCTATCCTCTCTATTGAATTGATCTGTTCTAATCATATTTGACCTTGCAACCAGCTTCAAAGAGAGTATTTTTTTATTTGCTCCAATTTTTTCTGTTTGCTTTTCTAACCAGATTTAACTTTACTGCAGTAGTCACAACTGTGGGACGGTTTACTATCACAATTTCGCCGTGCAATTGCACGGCTATGAAGTATTCAAACAACATATGTTCGAATACTTCATAGCTCGGCAGGTTGTGTGATTGACCGTTATTATTGCGAATGGACTGTGCATTTGCAATTATAACGTTTGCTCATTTTAGGGGATCGCGGTACAGTGCGGTTAGGGAAATACATCCCTTTCCTCACTGCAGTGCGATCTCGGAGTTGGAATATTAAGTTAGGGGGGGGTGGGGGGTGCATGGGGGCTTGCCCCCCTGCATAAATGTGAGTTTAGGCTAGTAAGGTAGGGAGTTAAGGGAAGGGTGGGATTTCTTGTGAATTGTCACTGTTTTCGACATTAGGTACATACGGAAATGTGTACTTTCAGTGAAACACTTCGCTAATACGTACACATTTTATTTTAACTTTTGACATTTTGATAGTAAACCCTGTGGGACACATTGCACTGTATAGATACAGTCGCTTTGTTTTAAAGTGTTTATAATTGCTACTTAATATTCCCTACATTCATCTAAGTCATTTGCTAGTTTGCAAGGTTAATAAGGTTTGTCACTTGTTGTGTGTGCTGAGTTTTGAGCTACTGCTGTTATTTGTTTGCAGGAACTCATCATTTCCATTTCAGCTACACTGCCTTGCTTGCCGCTACTGTTGTTTGTTGATAAATGTTCTGTTGTCTGCAGGTCATCTGCTCAAGGTGTTTTCATAGTTACAATAGTTCCTTGCTGCTCTCAGACCAGTTTATAGCCATCATCAACAGATATTGATAGCTACATTTTCCATTGTACGTAAGCTAGTTGTTGGCTGAACCCACGTATAACAACTGAGTCTGATAAATCCTAGATGCAGTCATTGTGCAGAATCTGAGCTTTTTGACTCTTTAAAGCATGTGTTTTGTGGCATCCAAGTCAACCTTCCTTCATTCTGCTGGTAGCAAACAGGCCTTGAAGTGTGTAGTGTGTGGCATCTGAGCTAACCTGTAATCATAATATCACTGGCATCTGAGGTCAATATTTTCCACAATATTGTGTATAATTTTTCATATCTGTTCAACTTTTTATTATACAGTATTTGTGTATAGTTCTCTTGCTACTGTAACTGATATTCATTGCAAGCTATAGATGAGTACTGCTCTCAGACATCAATTCTCATACTGTTGTTAAAATGAATTTTTGTGCTATAATAACTCTAGCAATGTACTTGGAGCAGACTACATTGCATAATTTCTCTCCAACTGGTTCAAGCAGTTACTGCATTAGTGTTGTAATATCTTTGCCTTACTTAGTATATGTCATTCACAGCACAGAGTATCGACCTAACATATGTTCTCTGCATACAGACTAAATAGGTTCAGTATATCATTCCTGCCCTTGGTAGTTTCACCCACCTGCAAACATGGAAGCCCAGTCTAACCCATGGTTCTCTGGTGCCAGCCTCATTGCACTTACTGTTCTGATGCAGTATGGGAACTACCCAATGCTGAACAACAACCATGTACTACAGGATCAGCATGACGTGAGGTGTAATTATCTATAATAAACTGAAGGGAACCCTCTCATTTAGTAAGTACCACATAAAGTCACCATATTGGCAGAAGGTTGCACTAAACCAACATACAATATGTAGGACTGCCACCTTTTCAGATGTCCAAAGTGATATATGGGTGTGTGGCCAAAAATATGATATGACAAGTGGTCAAGATTCTACTGTAAATAATTAAATAATCCAGGGCTCCAAGGGGCCCCAAGAAGCCATGGAGTTCTAGATGCCCCGTGGTACATTTTAGAAGTTTTTTTCAACTTTTTGTTCTAGGGGTGATCTGAACTAAAGTCATGATTAAGGAAAGTATTTTTTTTAAGCTGGAAACAAGTTATGTGTAAGGTTTAATGTTCAAAGCTGACAACTAATTTACAACAAACTGAGAAAACAAACACTTGAAATGATTCATGTCACATATCTGGGAACAATAACGTGCAAGAGTAAGAGATGTGAAACTGACCAGAAATGCCACCTCAAACACAACATGCCAGAAAAGATTTGTGCAATCTACAATGTATACCATAAATCCTAATAAAGATAGGATAGCATACACAGTACCAGAAACTTAATATGTGTCTACCAAATGCAAGATATCCCCCATCCATCCACAAATAATAAACTAAATATAACAATCAAAAAATAAACACAGCATTAAAAATGTTAATTCAAAAACTTTCTGTAATTTTAACGCTCATATAAAATAACTGGATCATACACCATACATAAACAGAAATCACTGCATTATGGCACAATAATTCAATAACACATCTTCTCTTTTAACTTTAATGAAGTAACAGTCTAGCTATTACCAGAATGTGAATTATTAAATTATGTTGATCTTAGACAATTTGACTAAATCCTTGCATTCTTTTTAACTTATTAAAACTTAAGATAATTTGTTGGTAGCTGTAGTAATTTAAACAAGGAGGCATTTGGTTTCTGTATGCTCTCACCCAGACACAGATACAGACACACATACACACACGCAGACACACACACCCACACACACACACACACACACACACACACACACACACACACACACACACACACACACACACACACACACCAATGTTTATAGTCTAATTTTGCATATCTCATGAGATTTTACATCAATAAGATAAAATCTCAGGCTACAAAGCAGGCACAGCTTTCATGAATTATACTTAACTTAGTACATGCTCGGTGCTCAGTCCACAATGTTAGCCTTACATCAGCTTGTGCTAATTTATACAGTCTCCGTCTTCTCTTCCTCATCTTGCACTAGGAACTTTTTTCTGGGACTACATTAGCATGTGACACACTTAGTCACTGCAACTTTCACTTATTGACAAGTATCCTAACTCTCACTACCCTGATCTTAATTAATAATTAATTATGAGCCCTCCTACCACCTGACCCTGCTGAAGTGCATAGCCCTACCAGAACCCTAAAACTAAAACGCCCACCCTTTCCCTCACTCTAGGTATAGGCCACCCCTCTATAACTCTAAAGTCCTTGATTGCTTCCTAATCCTAAAACTCTACTACCCCTCCATAAGCTTAAAATCCCCAACCAATCCCTAACCCTAAAAAACTAGTCCTACTCTCCAACTCTTAACTCCCTTCTCTCTCACTAAACCTAAAACTCCCTTCCTGTTCCATAAAACTGAATCTCCTAACTGTTCCCTAACCATAAAATTACTTTCCTACTCTTAACTCTTAACTTAAAAGACCCTTTCCTGCTCCCTAAAACTAAAGTCCCTGATCTCTCCCTAACCCTAAACTCCCTACCTAAACCTAAAGCTCTCCATCTCTAAACCCCCTCACACTCTCTTCCTGAAGCTCTAATTTGCACTCCCACACACTCTCATTTACTACAGCTGTTGGAGTTACATTGAGGAAACTTGCTACTGTGTTTGTGTGAGGTGCAGCAGTGGCACCCTATCCCCACAGTTGATACCCTCGTCTGTATATGTAGTAGCATTCAAGCACAAGTACTAGTGATTGGCCTTGTGAGCTACATGACACCAGAGTACCTGGCTACGAGGTACTAGTATTCGATTGCCCAGGACTCTGGCACATGTAGTAGACCCCTTCTCTCTGGATTTTTACTCAGTCCAGTCACCTTTGTTACCAGCAAGAACTTGTACTCTATTTATTTCTTTTGAGTCTAAGTTCACTCTTTCTGTCACTAGCTCTTATGCTTTATTTCCCAGACACAGCAAGAAAAAAAAAGTTACTGGATTGTTCTTCTAAGTACTCCCCTGCAATAAAAATTACACACACACAACACACACATGCACACGCACACGCGCACACACACACACATGCACACACGCGCGCGCGCACACACACACACACACACACACACACACACACACACAAATATGCACGCGCGCACACACACACATGCACACACACACACACACATTATAGGTACAAACAAAAGCACACTGACTGTCACACTCATAACACTTAAAAGTTAGATATTATCTGACCATATTCAGTCCACTTCCTGTACAGTGTAGCTCCACTCACTCCAGCTCATTGCTTCTGTCCTCTATTAAAAGGAAACTTTGGGTAGTTTCCTTTACACTCTATAATCTTATATGCGGCTCTCCATTTTTATTCTCTTTCTACCTTTTTCTTTGTATATTGAATTTATATATATATATATATATATATATATATATATATATATATATATATATTGCAAGACATTTGCTTCTGCTATATGTTACCCTTGACTTTTAAAATGGATGCATATGTTTTATTTGCATGCAACTTGCTTCTGACTGCTTTACCCAGGTCATGACTGAAAAGGCTCTTTGCACCAGTTTACTTGTTGAATAAATGTTAAAGAAAAACATAAAATAAGAGCATATTACTGAAAGGATAGGTACTACAAGACACTCAGTGTAGTAGCACTGTTGTTTAGAACCAAATTCATAAGACAGACTTAAGGTGGACCTACTTAAATAATTTACAAAACATATATGGTGTGGCATACGTGCCTTCCATGTGCCCACCAAGAATGAAGCACTCATCATCAGTGAAAAGTTACTACTTGAATGTTCTAGATTTTAAGTGAAAAACAATTAGAAAGGAAAAGAAAAAGTTCATTGCTTTCTTATCAGTTATCATTCAATAAGATCCCCACCTCAGATAAATTTAAGTAATAATGCTAATAATAACAGCAATGTTGTTGTTCTTTCAGCTTTTTCCGGTTAGGGGTTGCCACAGTGGAACTCTGGTCCGCTAATGATTGGCAGTAGATTTTTATAGTGCCGAGGTGCCAGCTCAATGTCCAACCTTCAACGAAGGCACGCCAATTTCACTTATGTCTTTCAAATGCCACTCGACCGCGGGAATGACATGCAGACTCCACACAGAAGGCGCTCCAGCTGAGAATCGAACAGGAGAACCTCTTGCTGTGAGGCGACAAGCTACCACTGCACCACCCTAATAATAACAGCAATAAAATCCTGAAAGAAATGATTCTTTTAAAAGTTGCATAGTAACATCAACCACCAATCTCTATTGTACTAACACAATTGGACATAATATGTCCACAATACTTTGTTAATTTCCAGTCCACAGTCCCATTGCATTCTTAATTTTCTATAAAGGTTGTAAAACATCACAGTGCCAGCTTAATTCCTTTATAATATCTATTTCAAACAAAAAGAGTCTGTGGACAAAATGTGCATGTCTCTTCACTTATTTAGATGCAAATTACGACCAAGGAGGAGTGCTTGACCGTTTTTCAGATTTAGCTAATATGTGCTGGAGAACAGAATCAATTTTTAAATTTAACACCTCTCATTACAGCCAAGTGCACCTCCACGTGTTTCTTCACTTACCTCCTACTGAGCCTTTAGGCGTCATATATTGCTTGTTCATATTTCCATTAATAATTTCAAAACCATGCTGTATACAACGTATCATAATATTTTATATTGAAGCACACATGATGGCAAACACAATTGTATTGATATTTGGTCTCTGTCAATTAGTAGTTTTTAGAACTATAAGGTGATAACTTCATTTTTAAATGCTCAAGACACACCCACTGGGAGTTAAAGGTACACACTCAAAAGAGTTATACTGGAAGGAGGATTTAAGCCATAAATTGATCCCCCAGTAAACTGTTCAAAAGCCTTCACCTGTGGTATATTAATTCCAAGTTGAGCAATGCCTTCTCTACAAAAACAATATTTGTCCATGAGGTCTTCCTCTGTGACAAAACAAAAGTAAGAATCTACATTGTTCTAAAGTGTCAGTAATTTGCTCAGACTCCAAAATAGCAAGTCTTCTCAGCACAGCTTTGGTAAAGGACTTACTTACTGTATTTGTTGGCTTTACTAACTCTGTGAGGAATTAATAAAGTTGTCTTTGCTGTATTTCTGGAGTTTTTTGTACTGTTTACAACACTATTGTCAGAAGAGGCGCCATTTTGAACACAATTGTCAGCTTCATTATTTTAGCAATCTCTGACAATAGTTTCTCACTATTTTCATTATCTGTGGTCTGACAATCCGTTGAGACGTTAAATATATTTAATCCAGTTGATTGCAGTATTATCACCATAAAATCAGCCTCCTTCTTCACATCTCTCACTCATTCAGCCCAAGCATCTTTGCCTGTAGATACCATGACCCTCCCAGAGCCACCTACAGAGTATGAAAAGTTTCCTGATGCGCTGGACAAATTTCTCCTACATGAACACCTCCCTGGGACTCCCCTGAAAAAAGATAATTGGCATAGTGGGACTAACCTGGTCAACAAAGTGTAAATAAATATATAAATGAAATATGTTGTCATTGATGTTATAATCCTTCTTATATGCTTCTTCTGTATATTCCTGCCATGCCTAGCTGTCCATGGGGTTACTCAAAGAGTTAGAGAGCGTGAGCTAGTGAATATTAACTTAAAACTTCTCAAAATAACTTTCAGTTTTAGGAGGTATAGAACAAATTTTTAAGAACACATTAGGGGTATCTTTCCAAAATCTGGACATTTGAGAGGTATTCCAGACTGTCTCTGATTAGGCAGTAGGTATAGGACTTCCCTAACTTGTGTGGTTTTGCACATTGTGTCACTTAGTTCTCTTGCATGGAGATATTGTACATGCTATCCAGGGCACCTACCAGGAGAAGACTAAAGCAATCCAACAGACCTATATACCATTTGAGACAAAAATGCTTATCACCAAAAAGCTGGTCACCTACATCTCAGGAACTAGCTTGTAATTTGTGCTGCTGTTTCTCTTCTGGTGAGAGAAGGAGCAAAAGAAAATTGATTCCCAGCTGATATAGTAACTGTGACCAGCACTACTAGTAACCAGGTAGCAGCTAATGGACACATCGCCACTCTTTATCATTCTTGGCTAAGTTAATTTTGTATTTTCACTAAGTACTGCTAGATTAGCCACCATCTTACCTAACTAATACATCATCCATAAATATTCAAGGTCTTCTATACTAGTCACCCTCCAACTTTTGAGTACTACAACCCACCCTTGTCCTCCTCTCTCTGGCAACATGGCACAAGAGTTTTCTGTCATCTAATATGTGGATCGATTGATTTTATTAGGTGTTCTAAACCAGTACAACAATTATTTTCTACTTACTAATTCTTTCACTGTATTTACCACTTAATAATGCAACCTGTGACAGATGTAAATATTTAAAAAACATGAGGGTTAATCTTTCCCATCTACCCAACATCAGTAAACATCAAACATTCACAGCACATCACTAAGCCTATAACTTATGCTGAGGCTGTAAAAAAAAAAGAATTTCCAACACTTCACAGAACACAGTCTAACAGAGCTCAGCCTTCAGCACACCATGAGACACCTACTCCATTTCCACTCCCATATACTGAAACTCCACACAGATCACTCATGAGTCATCAGGAAATGCAGGTGTAAGCCACACAAGGAAATGTCTTAGTCACAGGCGACTAAGTAGGTGAGGACTGAAACTCCAGAAGTGCAGGATCCATGATGTCACAAGAACCTTAATGTTCTTTAAACCAGACAAGTATGATTACAAACTACTGAGACCCCATGTGTGAATGAATACCTTGAGATGTTCCACCTGAAGAGACATGCATGCCTATAAAAATGATGGAGCTTACTATGCATGTGTTAGAGGCAAGAAATGTAATGGTCTTGAGTAGTATCTTGTTGTGAGTGATGTTTATATACCAAAAAACTATAACAGGCTTTAACTACTGGTAAACTGGTTTGTGTCATTCCATGAGAATCCAGTATGGGTCAAGCTGGGATAAGGATGTAGATAAGACTTGCTGTGCTACCAAGGATGGCATGCATCTCTCATACCAGGGCTTCTGTATACTGGCTTAAGCCTTTACTGCCCCTGTAGTAATTGTTTTAGACACAGACTCCTTAATGGTCATTTCTACTTACCAAACTCAAACCCACATTAGGACAACATCATGATGACATTAGTTCTGGGAGATTAAAGAGAAAAATGCCAGAACTGAGTCTCTCTTTCATCTCAAATATATTCATATATGTCTAGTTACAGAGAAAGGGTATCAGTGCAATGACAGCACTCCACTTATACACTTTTTTACCTATCATGCCTTGAGATGCTTGAGTAACTTTGGGATAATACCTGTATTTGTCAGAAAAAACATCACCTTATATCAAATTACCCACAAGCCAAACCTGGAGGTTTTGGAGATCAAAACCAGTTAGCTATATAATTTTTAGCACTCGAAATGCAATGTGCTGACAAACAGAAGACAGAAAAAAATAAAAATGCTGGAAAAGAGTGAATATCAAACATATCACTTCTCCTTTAAATATTTGTTTACAGGGGCTAGCCCCTCTCCACACTGCCAAGCTTATATATACCAACTTCAAGATCAGCATACCATGGAGAAAAGGGAATATTCTGGAAAATAGCAATCTCGCACTTTGTACATATTTGTTTGTGTCTTTCAGCTTTTCCCAGATAGGGGTCGCCACAGCGGAACTCCAGTCCGCTAATGATTGGCAGTAGAGTTTTACGTGCTGGCTTGCCGGGCCTAATGCACAACCTTCCACGAAGGAATGCCCATTCACGCATGTCGCCACACAGAAGACGCTCTAAATGAGGATCGAACGGGCAACGTCTAAGTGTGAGGCGACAATGCTACCACATCACCACCACCGCAGTACACACTTTGTACATATATGTCTGGATATTCAGTCATTCGGTCTCAACACAGGGGGATTTGTTATAGCAGGTCCCAACATTTCAAATGGTTATCATCAAAATCAAACATAATAAATTCAACTATTACTTCATTGTTAACTATAAATACACATTAGTGTCCCCCAAAGATCATGGAAATTAACTCAATTGAGGGGTTAAATGTCAAACAAAATATCTTCTCTGTAGGGCGCCACCATTACTCAAGCGTTGACTGGCATACTTATACCTCTAAACATGGATATGCTTAGTGCTTCCTAGTCTTTGTTAATACCAATGTACCAAAGCAAAATGTAAACTACCTACTAGAAATTCTAATATCCTTGAGCTGTTCCTTACCAATCTAGCCCCCTTCTGTAATTTACCAAGCATCTTCTCAGCCCTGGTTAAATTTGGCCACTAAAAAGCTACCTTTTCTGAGAGGCTGAATGGAGTTACCCACCAAAAAATGAAACCATCATTAGGGACTTCTCCAGGGCAAACCTACTTCTATGTGTAGAAGTCCTATGCATAATTTCAAAACAAAAGCTCCTAGGTTCATAGATGTACACTAGGCTATCAACCACTAGGGCCTTTAAAAGCCTACTTGAGTAACCCAAATATGAACCACAAATTTGATTTATAGGAGGTGACTTACTTATTGTCTCTGTCCATCAGAGACATTGAAGATCAACCGGGGTGAATTTCCAATTGCTCGTCTATTGCTCTCAGTTTTGCTTCAGTAGCGATATTGAGGAACTCTGCTTCACATGGATGGGGAGCCTGTTCCAGTGAATAGGAATTTTCTGAGAAATATATCTGTCTCTCCACCATGTCCTATTTATGTTGCAAACAAAATGTAGGTGTTTTAATTTAGCTTAGTAAGGTTTAATAGACTTGATGTGTTTGTTTAGTGAAGTTATATAGGAAAATAATGTTTTCATGTTTGATGGCACTTATTATTTGCAGCAGAATGGCATAGCTTTGGGCACTTGTTGTGCCAATAGCTGCACCAATATTGTGCTAGCTCAATGGGAGGTTAGTTTTGTGCTTGGGTTGCTTATGTTCCAGGAATGTGTTAAGTTCTATTGATGTTTTGCTGATGATATTTTTATTATTTGGAAGGGAACTATATAGCGATTAAATGAGTTTGTTGAGTTTTTACATAGAAGTATGACTTTTTTGAAGTTTACGTTTAATTACTCCAGTACAGCTATTGAGTTTCCTGATATCCAGGTAAGAAGACATTCTGATTTATCCTTTACTACAGGACATTATACAAAGTCATGCTATAGGAACTCTCTATTCCATAGAAGGAGAATGTACGCTAAATGTGTATTTACCAGTGTGGTTGAGGGTCAGGGCATGCATGTATCCAGGCTTAATTTTGCAGAGCAGATTTATAGGAATGAATGGAGTATGCTTCAGGGGAATTTTTTAGAAAGCGGGTATGAATCTGAGGAGGTGACTTCAGTTTTGTCACAGGTAGATTGCCTGAGAGAAGGTAGAGCGAGACTGTACTTTGCATCTAGAGCTAAGCCAGAGGTGATTCTCTGTAACAAGCCTTCACCTTTGGATTTGGCTAATGTCCCTTTGTTCTATACCAGCAATTTTGATAAGGTTATAAAGATTTTTAGAAAGCACTGGCCCCTCTTATTAACAGATGGGAATATTAAGAATTTGGTTGGGGAGACACCTCATTTTCAGTTTAAGAACAGTAGATCTTTGAAAAGGATGCATTTCTATCCTGAAAGCAAGAAACAGATGTAGTGGTATTACAGGAACATACCCTTCCCATAATTGTAGCTATTGTGACTACATTTATAGTCATGTTGTTTTCACTCATCTGGATACCCATCAGAGTTTAAATTTTAAGGTTAAAGCAGACTGTGGTACTAAGAACGTAGTGTATTTGGCACAAAGTAAATGCTGCCATTCCTTCTATGTGGAAAAAAAAACAATAGAATGTTAAGAGAGCAGATTAGAGAGCATGTTTATTGCATGCATGTAGGGAACACTACTAGTGCTCTTTCTAGGCATGTTTTGGAGAACAGTGCTATTCATGAATTTAGTTTTATGGTGGTAGAAGTCATGGATGAGAGAGTCAGACTGGGTGATCTTGAGAACAGGACGGATAGGAGCGAATTGCATTGGATATTGTAATTTAGAGCCGATAAAGGCTCTGGCTTGAATGGAATGGTATCCATTAAGCCAATTTTGAAATTGATAGGGTTCTTTAAATGATTTTAGACATGCATTTAGACATGTTATTTATTTTTAATGGTTGAACTATTTTGTATAAATATATAGATTCCATAAAATTGCTGTATATGCTTGCACACCCTTTATGTATTAGGATGTGTACGTTGAGACTCTTGCATTGTCATGATGCTATGATGTAGGAGAATATGTTCTGTTCTCTGTGTGGTATGGAGAGTGTGTTGAATTATTGGGCAGACATACATTTTTAAAGTTTTTTTAATCGATTTTATTTTAATTGAAAAAAATATAACAGTATGTGTGACTGAGGTCAAAACCATAACCAAACAGAAAAAAAAACAACAAGGTGGTAAAACTCCCAATAAGGTCCAAAGGTAAAAGGACACACAGAACCATGAATGAATGTCTAACACTTAAATAAAAAATACAGAAATGGTCAAGTGCTTTCATCCCTACAAATAGGACTTCTTCAGAACCATTCGTCATTAAATAGTAGTAAAACATCATGTAATACAATTAGTCATGTTGAATTTAAAGGCAGAGAAACATTTTAAAAGACTGTAACACATTATAAAACCATAGCCTTCTTTTTTAGTATGGTACAATAGATGTATGTTCATTGATACCTGGTGCCACTGTGACATTTCACTGTAATTGCCACTTTAATTCACACTCATCTACTTTGTTTTCCCAATACCCACCCTTTTCATCTCTTCTAATGTTTTCCAGGATGCCAAAAAGAAAATTGTTGTCCTGACAATAATATATTGTATGTTTAAGAATGACATTATTCTTGCCCGTCTTCTTAATGGCATACAAATATTCATAAATGTGTTTACAAAGTCTTCTGACAGTTTTACCAACATAAAAATAGTTACAATTCATACAGATCTCAATAAACACTAATCCTACTGTGCCACAATTACCTGTGTCCAACCAAACACTTTCTGGCTGATGACCAATAAACACACTGTTTCCTTGTAAAATATAATTGCAGTATTTACACATACCCCATTTCTTGGTACGCCTTTCTCTTTTTTTTTTTTGATGAAACAGGATGTTCTAAATAATGTTTCAGATTCCAACCTGTTTTAAAAACAAAATTTGGTTTAGGACCCAGGGTGTTCATAATCTCCACCTTGACCTCAATTCACTTATGATTTTTTTCTCCAGTTTCAAATAACAGCCATTCTGGATATCCTCTTTCTTTGACCATAGTAATTAAATTTCTCAATTCTAACTTAAACAGGAAAACACCAGAGCACATTCTTGCTGCTCTTCCCATTTGCCCTTTCACTATGTTATTTTTTAATGTAAAAGGGGTGTTGACTTCTATAATCCAAATAACTATTAGAAAAAGTCAGTTTCCTGTATATTTTAGAACCAAATTTTGGTTCTGCACTATTCTTAAAAATAGTGACATCTAAATAATCAGCAGATTCATCAAAGTGATTTGAAGTGAATCTTAAAAAAAAGTATTGCTGCTATTAATTAGTTGTACAAATTCAGTGCTATTCTCATAAGTTCTTTTCCATAAAATAAAGATATCATCTAAAAATCTTAAATAAATGTGCCAATATTGACTGAAACCTAAAGTAAAAAATGTGTTTTTTTTCTCCCGCAATACATAACTTAATTTGCGTAGGTAGGGCCACAGTTGGCCCCCATGGTCACTCATTAACTTGCTGAAAAAATGAATTCCCAAACACCATATAATTGTTTTTTAAAACAATTTACATTACTTCTACTACAAATTTAGTCAAAGTAGCATTAAGGTAGTCAGCTCTGAAACTGCTTTCCCGAAAAGCTGTAAGTCTTCATTGTGGGGAATAGATGAAAAAAGGTCCACTACATCTTTAGTAGAAAAAAACGGGTCTATATTAAATTAGCAAATGCTTAGAAAAGTGAACGTTAATTCATTGACCCCTTTTAAGTGAAAGCTTAAAATCTCAAACACCTAGAACAGTGAATTATTTCCCAGGAAAAAATTTGCTGTTCCGAGAAACACACACACAACACAAGCACACCAAAAAAAACAGCAATCCACACACATACACTTAAAATCCTACATCTACCCTATACTAAACTGTACATACACTACTATCTATCCACTTACCTTAACCCAAACCCTAACCCTAAGGTCCGTCACTATTGCACACTCATTTGACCCGCGCCCTAACCTTAACTCACCTAACCCGTGCCCTAACCCTAATGTCCGCACAATCGCGCACTTACTTGAACCTGACCCATAACTTTTTACCACAGTGCTGAAAATAGTAAAGTCACAGAAACGGCCAACCAAATTCTTTCCCTAGGAAAAAATTTGGTGTTCTGCAGCTTTGCTATTTTCAGCGTTCGCTGTTTTGAGGTCAATAGTAGAACATTCGATGTTTTAAAACTTCAATGTTCTAATATAGACCCAAAACAACCTACTTCATCAGTGTAAAAGTCAAGCTTGATTTTCATCAGAAAATCCCAAGAATATTTTTAATATGTAATTAATAGGTTTAATGGTGTTTTGAATCAACCTATCTATGAATACTGTAAGAGGGTATATCCGGGTCTATATTACCAGAGCAAAACTCCTTTTGAGCGAATACCAAAACACTGACACAAATTGTGCGAACCGCGAGAATAATGAATGCACTAAACCGGGAAATTTTAAATCTTGAACTCTCATAGTCAGCCAACCCCACCAACCGCTACATGCTACCTACCCAAACAAAATAAATAAACCACATACATACACTAACCAAACCCTACTTCTAACCCTAAAGTAAAGCACCAAAACCCTACTTCTAACCATACACTAAGTCCCACATACAAAACTATCTATGCACTATTCTTAACCCCTCCCTAACCCTAAGGTCCATAACTACCGCACACTTCTCCTACGAAAATATAAACAAACAAAATAAATAATCCACATACATACATTTACCAAAACCCTACTCCTAACCCTACACTAAATCTGACATACATTAACTATCTATGCACTTACCTTAACCAGCACCCTAACCCTAATGTCCGTAACTATCGCACACTTACCTTATGGAGCTATACCACAGATGGGCCAACCATGGTAATTGGACATTTCCAAATTTGCGGTTTTGGACGTTCTCTGTAATGCCGGTTCGTGCAATGAGTGTAGACATTTACGTATTTGCTTAAATGGAGTTTCGCTCTTGTAATATGGAACTGGTATATCATACTATTTTGGGCTGCTACAATTAATCTGTAAGGTGGTTTGTTAATATTTTTATGTACTTTAGGTATTCTAAATACTAAAGGTGTAGTTGGATGCTCATTAACTAAAAAATCATAAATGTCTTCGTTTATAACCCCCAGGTAAAGAGAATCTTCCAAAAATATTTTCACCTTTTTCTGTGCGATATTAATCTGATTAATGGACATTATCTCGTATTTATCTACATCATATAATATTGTCAACATATCACAATCATAGTGTTCCTTATTTACCATTACCATATCACCTCCTTTATCAGGTTTTATTACACGTAAAGAGTCATTGTGCCACAGCTTGTTTAGTAAAACCATCTCTTCCCTACTAAGATTGTACAATTTTTCATTTGAAGTTTGAAAATGGTGAATACCTTGCACACAAAGCTTCTCATAATTGGCTGTTGGGTGCATTGGTGGATTCAACAAGCTCTTTATCTTTATTTTAACATATTGTTTCAGACTGTGATCTTTGTAACTATCCTTAAAAAATAACTGGAGGTTCAGTTTCCTTGTATAAAGTTTAAGTTCTGTAGAGTGTCAACCAAATCCATCTTTTTAGATGGGATGAATTTTAAACCCTTTCTTAATAATGAAAAATGTATTTTTGTCAAGGGGTCTCTGTGTAATTAAATATATTGAACCCTTCAAGGTTCATCATTTTTCCTCCAAATGCCAAAATAATTTGACATTCATATTGTAGGTCACTGACTAGTTACCCTTGTTGTACTTCTTCCAAAAAACTCTGTCCCCTTTATTTTTCACATTTGTTGGTGTGTAAGACTGACCTAAAATTTTTTTTTTATTTATTTTTGTTTTTATTTGAAATCCTTTCCAATCTCCTCACTTCAGTATGTTCTTCTTCAAATACTTCATCGTCTAACTGATTATTCTGTCCTAAATTCATCCTATTCCCACCCCAGGTCCATTGATAAAAAACCCCTGTTGCTCCCTCGATACTTTGTCTATCTTCGTAGACCACATTCTGTTCACTAGGTGAAAGGTAAGCTTTAGGCAAAGGGTATGCTAAATTGTTATTATATTCCATATCATCCCTCTCTGATTTCTTGTTTTTCCTTTTCATGTTAGCCTTTACCTGGTTTTCAACCCTATCAAACATAGTTTCATACTTTTCTACACAATATTCTAGTAAGCCATCATCCACAATATCATTGTTAAGCTCATTAACTTTATCTAACAATTCATTAATACGTTTTCATTGAGCCTGATAATAAACTGCATCAGTTTAATGCCGTGTTGATCAAACATGGTTAATAACTCTTTTAACTCGGTCTGGCCTAATGATAAGCCATTAGGAAACTTGTACATACGAAGACCCTTTGGCACTCGTTTCCTTTTTACACTTTCAGTTAAAAAGGCATTGTTACATAGCAGGCTATGGACTTTCATTAGCAGAGTCTCAAGTTCATTGAGCTTTCCTTGCAAGGATTTTGATTTACTTACAGTTCCGCTGCTAAAAGTCGACTCACTGTCCAGCCAACTTTTAAAATGACCTTTCGGTTCATGTACAGCATTTTGAACCATCCTTTGCCCACATGGGATAGATTCCTGGGAAGCCAAGTCTAAGAAATTCCCCCTAGGATGCTCATTTTTATTTAAAATGTCATTATCATGATGTAATACTTGTGATGTTGCTGCAAAGGCCCTTCTGAAAAGTAGTCTGTTCAATGATTACTGAAGCTGACTTAACTGCTGCGAGAATATTTGTAACAACTGTGTAAGCTTACTTTCATTTCCTGTACTGTTTTTGTAACAATTGGAACTGCCACTATCCTGTTCCTGTTGAGGGCCAGCTCCTACCACTGCTTCCATAATAAAATGACTTCTAGAGTCTAAGAAATTATGATTTAAATGTGTTCTGTGCACAGAATTACCCGGGAAACACCACTAACACACTGAAACCTGCAAACTTCAAAAAATATAACAGTGTGTGTGATTGAGGGCAAAACCCCAACCAAACACAGAAAAAAGCCAATGAGGTGGTAAAAATCCCAATAAGGTCCAAAGATAAAAGCACACACAGAACCACGAATGAACATGTAACACTTTAATAAAATAAAAAAAATGCAGAAATGGTCAAGCTTTCATCCCTACAAGTATGACTTCTTCAGAACCATTCATCATTAGGAAAACATCACTTAAACAGTAGTAAAAACATCATGTGATACAATTAGTCATGTTGAATTAAAGGCAAAGAAATATTTTAAAACACTGTAACACATTATAAAACCATAGCTTTCTTTTCTCTTTGCCTTTAAATTCAACATGACTAATTGTACCACATGATGTTTTTACTACTATTTAAGTGATGTTTTACTAATGATGAATGGTTCTGAAGAAGACCTACTTGTAGGGATGAAAGCACTTGACCATTTCTGCATTTTTTATTTTATTACAGTGTTACACTTTCATTCATGGCTCTGTGTGTCCTTTTACCTTTGGATGTTATTTGGACTTTTACTACCTCGTTGGCTTTATTTCTGTGTTTTATTTTTTATTGAATCATTGTATTATTGACTGTGTGGATATAAATCACATTACTTTTCTTGTTTCTATGTGATGGCCTGATGAAGCGACCAGAGCAGTTGAGAAAGTGCTTACCTATTTTAATTAAATAAAGTGTTTTTGCTGTAGCAGTGTTTTGGTTTACAACTTTTTTACTCTTGTTTGTATTTACTATTGGCTGTTGCAGACTACCATTAATCCTCTGGGAGATTTTTCTTTGTTTTTACCTTAGAATAGTTTCTAGCTCTTAATGGTTTTAATGTAATTAAGGAGCTGATTTTGAAGGAGACAGCTTTATGGTTGGACTTTAGCAGGGAGTATGAGACATGTAGGGGGTGCAGCATTCTCCCATAGCTTCAGCATTATGTCCAGTAAGCTGGAGTCTCAAGTGAGCATATTTACTATTTGGGCAAGGGTGTTTTTTTTAATTACAAAGTCCAGGAATCTCTGTACTTGAAGACTTGAGCCTACATAGGATTCCCAGTCTATAGAGGATTAATTAAAGTCTCCAATGAGCTGGGTAGTAAGTGTTCCTCCTGAAGGTCCAAGTATGCATTCTGAGCTTCTTGGGACATGGAGCGTGACCTATAGCTGGCTAGGATATGGTACAGGATTTTGTCTATGGTCAGTGGCATGTGGAGGAGCTCCAGCACATCATCCTGTTTGGCCACCATAGAGGTATGCTTGTTACAGATGCATACTGAGACAGCTCCACCTTTAGACCGTGTCTGTGCAGTTACTTGTCTAAAAGTGTGGAAAGCACTGAAACCTTGCACTGTTGATGTAATATCTGCCTGTTTATGCCATGTCTTGGTAACTGCACAGTTATCTATATTCTTGAGTGTGAGGGGGACTTGGAGAAAATATATTTTTTTATTTAGGTACCTGAATTGATCAGTAACACCTTGAGGTTCTAGTGAGCTGATTTTGCTATGTTGGTAGGTTTGTCAAGTCGGTAGTGCCTAAAAAAGGTACTAATTGGAGCAGCCAAAGCTTTAGCTAGTATTGAAAAGCTTAGAGGGGAAGGTGCAGACCATCCCTGAAAAAGCAACATGGTCTGTTGGCCATGTCCTCTCAATCTGACAAATATTGGATCTCCATAAAATGACATCAGAAAGACAGCTAGTTGTTGAAATCAATCATTATTTGCCCATACTATGCCATCATCCTCAGTGATGATGACATACGGTACAGTGCCAGGCTCATACCATCCTGTGACTGATAGTCTGAAAGCTCCATAATGTCTCTCTTCATATAGTCCAGGCAAGTACATCTCAGGTCATCTTTACCTACATGGACTATGATGGAATCATACTGGTACCTGTAGCTTAATGACTTGAGGGCATGCATGATTTGGTGGATCCTGTCTCCAGGTAAGCAGCTAACAGTTATCTTCTTCTTGTTCAGCCTGCTTAGAAGGGCATCAGTATAGCTTATTATGGAGCCCCCTAAGATGACAATCTGGGGGAGTGTGTTTGAATGCTTTAGGGGCTTATTGTTTAGGGGAGTCCACTGACACTGATAGCAGGTGTTGTGTTAGGTGTTGTTTTATCTGATTGCCATTGGACTTGTTGAGGCATAGCTTTGATACCATGTGGTCTAGGTGATCATTGTTGCTTAGGAAGATTGCTTCAAAGTCCCTCAGCCTATATTAGTCTATGTGGGTGTTGTATGCTATGTGAGGTGGGTGGTGTGTGTGTGGTTTCAACAACCTAATGTGGACCTGTATGCAAGAGTTCAGCCTTAAGTTGCATTGTGCAATTGCACCTCTTGCATAATATGTCTGATTATTTAACTCATTCCCTCCAATGGAGCTCAGGAAGTTTTCAGTGTAGCTTCCAATGGGGAAATCCTAAGCTTTTTGACAGAAACAAATTATGTCCTCAGATTTCAAACAAATGCTCGTATCTCTGGAACCATAGGGGTTACTAAAGAAATGCAAATGGCAATCTCTTCAGCACAAACAATTTTTATAGTGGTAGAATTCTTTAGGTTATAGGTGTTAAACTGGATTTTATAAGTCACAGTAAACACAGACCCTGAGATTCAATAAACTTCATGTAGGCTTCATGCAAAACTTCACAGAGTTTACAGCTGTGCGCAATGATGCACAGTAAGCAGTAGAACTAATTACATATTAATGCCGCTCACTGCATTTAAATGTAAATAAGCATAGTTTTGTGGCTGGCAACAGTGTTGCTGGGTAGGAAACCATGTAAAGCAACATGAATAGCAATCCTGTTTACATCAGAGCAAAGGGCTTATACATATAAGTTTCCATAGCTCTCAATCTCTTAGTGCAAGAAATCTAGGCAAAGCCCAACACAATAGGGGATCAATGACCCAGAAATAGGGACAGAGCCTATATATTTGCATGTTTAAACTTAGAAATGTTCTAAAATAACAGTGTCTGTGTTAAGATACATTTTCTGAAGGATTTGAAGTCTGAAATTCAAATGTATGTAATTATTTAGTGACATCAGTCCTGAGATCATCCAAATAATATGGCAGAAAGCCACAAATTTTATAAAGAATAGATCAAAAGATTTAAGGTAAAATTCTGGACATAGTGTGAAAATCTGGATAGTAGTGAGGCATGATATGTTTATGGTCCAAACATAATACAGGTCAGAGTATACAGTACAAAGTATTGTGAAATCCCGTTCCCAGCATTCTGCACCAATGTTGTGTAAATGATCTGCAAAAGTTTATAGACTGCCATGTAAAATAAACACTCATGGAAAAGTGTGTGTATTGAATAGGAACACACAGATGAATTGTAGGAATGAACACAGGGAAAGAGGACTGGTGAAATAATCTAATATACAGTAGATAAGGGCATGTCAATAGAAACCAGCTGTAGCAGCAACACCAGTCACATATCAATATGGGACAGTATGGACTGCACGGTGAAAATGCGTATTATATGACTGTCACACAAGGTGACATAACAATGGGGAAGATGTATGTGTGTGATAAGCGTCCTTACTTGAACAATGCAGAGGACATCTATCAGGGATTTTATATACAATTGGAGTAGGTTGCATTTTGTGAAGCTGTACAAACTGATTTGCCTGAATAACAGTGTAATGTCAGCAGAGGTGTCCAGCAAGTGGGACACAGGTAAAGGCTCATGGGCAACATTAAGAGAAGGACACACAATCATGGACAATATCATAATAATATAACCAGTAATCCCATGTCTCTGACATACCATATGTGATTTAGAATGATCAGAGATGGTTCTGCAAGAACACCCTTGTACAACTATTATGACATGACTGTACTCTATGATGGTAATCACACGCACTGTCCTGACACTGTAACATTTGCTGGAGGTGTTAGGAGGGACACTGCTATACCTGTATTTCAAATTATGATCAATACAGCCTAGTCGATTAGTGTACATGGCATATATATATATATATATATATATATATATATATATATATATATATATATATATATATATACATATATATATCACAATCCAGACTGTCATAAATGTTACCCATGCTATTAATGCTGTCAAACAGCTGTGTATGTACTGTGTGCATCATTGTAACAGGTATCACACAAGCATTTGGTGTAACAAATTGATGGGGTTTCTCCACCATCAGTAGTAATGTTTATGCCACAAAAAAGAATACCTAAGTATGGCCAATAAGATGTGTGACAACTCACTGTGCCAAAGATTGCACAGTTGAAAGATGTGTAGTGAGGTACATGAAGGAGGGTGCATTTTACTCAGTTACTGGAGTCATGAAGGCTGTGAACTATGGAGGCATTATGGCCTGTGATATGGATGTCCTTCACATACTCAGTAGTTGTGTTGCATAAAAGGGAGTAGTCAGCACTGTGGCCACATGCTGGTAGATGTTCTACATATCATCTACCTCAGGACACAGGTCATATACCTATTGGTCTGATTATAGGGTGTAATGTCTACATTACACTTGGGTTGTGTGTTTGTTTTCCTGATGTAACAAATCTCCCCATCTTTTTGTGAAGTTGCAGGTTTTGTCATGGCTGTCACAGCAATCTTTGGTGTATGTTGATACTGTATGTATTATACTAATATCACAGCTGGAGTCAATGATTGCCCACAATCTGTAGTCCTTCAGACAGCTGTCTGGACACAGAATGTGTATTCATTTGTGATGTCTGTGACTTAAATAATCGACAGGAATGGACCTAGCAGACAGCCCTGATGTACAGACCTGATCACTGGACCTGAGATATAGTTCAGTTCACACATTTCAACATATTTCAATGCCATGTATGTGATAAAGCGGTCTCCCCACTTGGTGATATAGGTGTTTATGTCCACATCTGACAGTGCTGAGTGAATACTTCAGTGTGGATTAGTGTCAAATGCCTTGGACTTGTCAAGTTCAAAAGGATGATAGCGTTGTCACCATGCATGCCCTCGATGACCTCTTGGAGGACATCTAACAGATGTAGCAAACATTATATAGCATTAACAACTCACACAGGTCTGTTGCATACAGTTGGGATATTACTACTGACCATTTAGCAAAAGGTCCATAATAACATGCTGGTCTACCTCACAGATGAGGAGAGTCAGGATGTGTCTATACATGCATGCATCAGATGTTGTTCCCCCCAACTCACATGGATGCATGTTGATGTGCACCCTTCTACAGGAAAATAGTCTGTGAGGAGGGTATGTTGAAGTGTATGTTCAACCATGTTAGGAAGGCGTATGTGCTGAATCATGAGATAGGTGATCTGTGATTTTGTCACAGCCCGTTTATTCTGTGTGATAGGCCTGGATGAAGGTAAGAGAGTGCATATTGGCTATCCTGATCTGGCCTAAGGTTTGGACACAATCTCACACTTGGGTATCATTGAGAAACCCACCCACGGGTGCTGTGAAGAGCACTTTTGGCTGACATCAAAGATTGAAACAATACTAATTTCATGAACTTTGATCGCATTTTGACTTAGGAATGGGGTCCATTCCCATCATGGTATTAGAAACCCAAAAGATTTGGAGAAATTTAAAAAAAATAGAGATTAACCCTTATGTCACTAGATGGGTAGCCAATTGGCTCACTGACAGAACACATACTGTGAAAGTTAGTGAATCAACCTGCACCAATAGAGCTGTCAGCACTGGCATGCCCCAAAGATCTGTGCTTGGCCCTTTACTGCTTGGAATCTATTTCTCTACAATTCAGGCTAAAGTATATGGCCTTTGTCTTACTGTGTTTGCTGATTCTTGCACACTAGGTGCTATCATTGAGTCCACCTATGATGATAACATACTATAAGAGGGGCTAACACAGACAAATGAATGGTGACAAAGCCACACAGACTACAAATAAACACACACATGTGCCTTTATTTTGTTCTTCTGCAAAGTGGAATTTCCTGCTAATTACAGCACTGACAACAGTCCCGCTATGCTGAAATCCAGTGATGCAAGCACTGGGAACACACGTACATAGCTATTTGAACTTCAACCATCAAGTGCCTACACTGGTACTGAAAGCCTATGTCGTGTGCATCATAAGTCATACCATTGTATTCTGATATCAGGATTATACTACAGCACTGTACATGAACCTCATCAGAACACTAATATGCAGTATAATGCTGTCTTTTGCATGTTCCTCAATAGACACATACAGCAGCTGGAGAGAGCACAGGGGTTTCTCACCAAGAAAACATGCAGCCTACAAACTGTGCCATGTTGTAGGTGGATAGAATGAAAACCATGTCAATGTAATCTGGATCATATAGGATGAGTTAATTTCTGCCTGGTCTCCATGCCAGTCTCTGACACTGCCCTGGTGGGATTAGTGCACATCCACAAATCAGATATAGCTGATGACATCAGCAGTGACTGGTGAGGAGAATATGGTAATAACAGTATCCCACATGCTGTTGTAAAAGGCTCTCTGTAATGTCAAGCAAGAGATAACACACATACCCATTTGACTGCAGGGATAATAGAACCCCTACCTAACTTCACAGACTATAGAGCTCAGTACTTTATAGAAGCACCACAGCAGAAATTAGACTTTTTTAAGGCTGCAGGACAACTTGTATTGGATGACATCAGCAGTGCATGTAGGAGGGAAGATGTTGGGATGCCTGCATAGTTTCATAGCTTCATAGGTTCATAGGACTTTACTAGGCGAGTAGCCCTAGGACCTTTACAAACCTAGCCATATAAAAACCCAAGTACCCTTATTGAGCATAGTTAGATGCTTGTTGTTAGCAGATCGATTTTATGATCAGCACCAACTGCCCCTGTCCATGAGGGACATAGGTGCCACCCCTTGGGTGAATTTTCAATCACCCATCCAGTTGTGAAGGTTGTGCTTGAATAGGGTCATTGAGGACCACTGCTTCACATGCTATGGGAGCCTAATTCAGAAGACCGGCAATCGCTGGGAGATATATCTCTCTCTCCAGCATGTTTTGTTTATGTCACAATCTAGGTTGAGATCCGTGGAGCAAGTTATTCTTGTCCCATTTGATTTGTGGATGTCCAGTGTTAAGGTGGTAAATAACTGAGTCCAATCTCTTGGCAGCAGTCAAAATCTTTATTTCACACATGCATGTAGGAGACAACAAATTTTCAGGAACAGAGTCTCCCCGAAGTATAAAAATCACTAGCTAATATACCTTTAGCATGCATTGTCAGCAGTTAGTTAAACAAAAGAATTTAACACTGACCAATAAACTTTGAACAAGTTTCAAAACATATAGCTTCACATACAATAAGATCTTGTTACTAGGCTAGGCAGATTTAGACAATTGACCAAAACCCGCGGTGGTGGTGCTGCGGTAGCATTGTCGCCTCACAGTAAGACGCTGTCTGGTTTGATTTTCAGCTAGAGCGTCTTCTGCGTGGAGACATGCGTGAATGGGCATACCTTCGTTGAAGGTTGTGTATCAGGCCTGGCAAGCCGGTATGTAAAAATTAACTGCCAATCATTAGCAGGCCGGAGGTCCGCTGTGGCGACCCCTAACCGGGAAAAGCTGAAAGACACAAACAAAAAAACATTAGCTTTGTGCACATCTCTAAACTAGCACATACCAGTTCCCCTGTTGCTGGGGTCTTAGGCAGAATATCTGACTTCCTCAAAACATGTTTATCAGTTAAATTCCAAGTGTCAGCAGTTTGGTTTGAGAAGAAAGACATGCTTATCATTACCTATTCAGCAACTGTATGCACAAATAAGGACAGCATATCGGGTGCATAAGATTATCCCTAAAAGGACACAACACATTCAGCTTTTTACAAATGCCCAGTTCTCTTTCTTCCTTTTGCGCATGCTCTTAATCACATATTCAGGCCCTTCTACAGAAACATACATTTTTATTTAATTTCCCCTCTACACCAGCATTTCCAGCAGGACAGTGTCTGAGACTGCTCTGTAGGCCAGGCACAGGTCTCCTCTCAGCAGCCTGTATGATACTGAGTACAGTAACAGGGCTCAGTCTTTCTATGTTTGCTGTGTTTTGGAGGCCCTGGATTCTCCTGGTCAGAAACTTCTGTGGTTTCACCTGTTGCTCCAGGTGTCTGGTGAGGTACATACAGAAATACATTGTACTTAATTAGTGGTCTGATAACAGTCGAGTACAGTGGAGCTATGACCACCCTGGTCTTAGATGTGATACCCTTATTTATGAGGTGCGCAGTGTAGAATGTGTGGCTTACCATTATGGGCACATAGTGATCGAATTTTTGATTGCTATCAACCTGTGTTCCCAAGCCTTGCACCACTGAGTTTGAGCTTAGAGGGGTGCTATGTATATCATAATTATTAGGGATACTTCTTTGCCAAAGGGGACAATGAGGAATTTTTTGTGTTAAGTTTCAGTCCATTAGTTTGGCAGAGATCATTTGCTTGTGTCAGTCCTTTCTGTGATATGGTAACATTATTGGGGGACTCAATGACTGTGCTCACTTGACAGTCATATGCAAACGTGGTACGCCACAGGGTATCTACCTTCACCTGGACATCAAATAAATGGTTTCAAATAGCAGAAGGACCAGGACAGATCCTTGTGATACTCCACTGGTAACTAGTCTACTGATGGAGGTGCACTTCCCAACTTTGACAGCATGCATTCTGTAGGCGAGACAGTTGGTTACCCATCGAGTAATGTATGGGGTAATCCCCAGAAAGGAGATTTTCTCTATGATACCTGAATGGGGGATTGTGTCAAAGGCCTTGCTAAATGAACATAGATGGTATGTCCTGTTTTCCCTCATCCAGGGCTTTGAGGACATTCTCAAAGAAGTCCATGAGCTTAAATAAGCAAGATCTCTCCTTGACAAAACCAAAATAGGTCGGGGCAAGAGTGGTGAAGGTCACCTATGTCCCTGTGGATAAGGTCCATGATGATTCTTTCCATGGAATTGCAGAGAACACTTGATAGGCTATGAGTCAATAGTTCCCAGTGTCAGTTGATGGATGTGTATGCATGTTCAACTGTGAAGATAGTTCTAGTTCTGCATGTTAACAGATTGACATGCAATGCATATCACACAATATGTGATATTAATTTATATAGTGTAGTTGATATATGTGTGAAAAGGTACTGAGACAATAGGACTGCAATGCATGGAGGGAGGCAACACATGGCTGCATTGTAAATATGTGGCATATTTTTAGATAGGGCCTTCAGTTTGTTATGTTTCCACATATAGTTTGATGGCATACAGAGTAAATGGATAGTAAACAGCATTAATAATGGTGACTTTGCATAGCACAGCGATGAGCAGCAGATTTGTGCAATGGTTGGCAAAGTGTTTGCACATGTGAGATACACATTTCCATTACTTTTCCTGTTTGCATATAGTTAAGCAGTGCAAAATGTGAGACGCATTGCTAAAATACTGACAGTACTGAGTCTATAAAACTCACCTGCTGCTTAGCTGAATCAGTAGCAGCATGTGTAAATTTATTAACATTTATTTTTGAGCTCAGATGATACTGGATTCAAATCCAGATGTAGTGATTACTTTTAAATAAACATCAGCAACACAATGACATGAATTCTTTAAAGTACATGCGTTGCTGTGTGTTGCCATAGGACAGTGGTTTTAAGTGGCATTGCATGGAGGTAACTGCTGCGTTTTAGGGCCATTCACCATCGCTTGGTATTGGTATGTGATGACAGACTCTGCCCAAACATACAGGCAAAAAAGTGAAGGGATCCATTAATTATTCTGGTACTTATGTGTGTTGTGTGATTCTACTTTTTGACCAGGTTACAGGTGTTAAAATGGGGTAGATTGGAAAGTGGTGAAATGTGGAGCAAGCAGGGGAAGAACAAAGAGAAAGCAATACAGGAATGTGCAGGAGGAAGGTAGGAAAGAACCACAGCTATCCATTTCTTCAACAGTAAAAGTGGTAATGTGTGCAAAATATTAAATTAATTTGGACTATCACCTCCACAGAGAGGGGTGACAACAACATAATCATGTTGTATAGCCAATTGGACTGAATCAAGTGTGTCAAGAAAACATGTGTGCAAAATTGAGAGCTATGTGTGGGATTATTTTTTTTTTGTGGGACAGGTGCCTTTTTTTTTTAATCCAGTAAGACAGGAATGCTTGGTAAGTGATGTAGATATTTCTGGGTCAGGTAAGTTCAGTAGGTGAGGAAGCATATGCAAACAAACAAGACACAGGGACAGTGAGAGACACAAAAGGTTGTGTGGATACCATGACTGAAGCGAGGGAGTGGACAACACAGGCTCATGTCCATCAAACAAGGAGACAGAGAGAACTGAGTCCTCACTCACTGAATTGTCATCACTATCTCCTTACTCCACTGGTGGATGAAGTGCTTGATGACTTCTCTTCCTATGTACCATGATGTAAAGCAGTTTCCTCAATCTGGCATAGGTGTACACCAATGGTGCGGTGCACAACCCTAAGCACCAACCCTGGTATCTCCTGGTAGGTGATGAAATCCCCACCTCCACACCTGCACCCGGAGGGTAACACAGCACCAGCTGCTAGGGCAGTTCTACCTGAGGGAAGAGGTAGTGCAGGGGCAGCAGAGGCAGTACTGCCAGATTGGGTCCCAGACATGCTAGGCATCAGTGCTGGAGCCGATGGAGTGGGGGCAGGCTGATCCATTGGGGAGGCCTACCTCACTGTGCTGTGTAGCATTTAGTGGTTTGGTACATATGGATGAGATGGAGATAATTTGATGACACAATAGAAAATAAAAATATAGAGATAAAGGTTGGGGTGAGAGGAAAATAAGAGATAAAATTAGTACTATCATATGTGACATACAATGCATTAACACAATTATACTACTATTTTATCTGAAATATTTTATTTAAGTATATGTCATAACAAATATGCACTATACCTACAGATTTCTTAACATAATCCTTGAAATGCGCATATATTGTACATATGCATGCTTATATTATATAGATTACAGTTAATAGCAGGGTATTTATGCCACTTGTATAGAGTTTAATTTAATGTAAATTTTATTAAAGAAATGCAGCACTGTATAGTTGCGACTCATGGTATTTGAACCTAGAACTTCTGACTATAGTCTTATATTTCACTCCTAAAGTTGGTTTGTGCTACAGACTAATGCATGCGTACTTGCTTTTACAGTTAGGTTATGCATGCTCAATTTTCTACAACTGTATAAAAAACCCCAAAAGTCTATCTTAACTTTTAAAGCTACAATAATACTTCGTTTGTGCTTTATACATACCACTTGTCTCCGTTAGAGCCGCATGAGCACGTCTATTGAAATTTATGTCAGCATTAGCTGGGGGAAGAACAGAAAAGAACAGAAGAGTAGTACTGCCTACATTTAGCTTTCTATTACAAAATACTCTCTTATTATCATACATACACAACCATGGGATGTCTGCAGTCTCAAATACAGTCAACAAGTAAAAAACACACTCTCCAAAGCCAAGAACACAGCATCCATGGGAGCAGACAACATCCCAGGCTGCATTCTACATGAGCTACAGAACAAACTGGCACCCCACCTAAGTACCATGTTCAATCATAGCCTCACCTCAGGCTTTGTGCCTGCTGAATGGCGCACAGCAACAGTTATCCCACACCACAAGGGGGGAGCCACCATGGACCCCGGGAACTACTGCCCCATTAGCCTGACAAGCCTGGTCTGCAAGGCCATGGAACGTATCATCATGGAACTTATAAACAGAGATATTGGTAATCTCCAAACTCTGGATCCCACCCAGTTCGGGTTTGTAAAAAGCAGATCATGTCTTCTAAACCTGATAGACTTCTTTGAAGCAGTCACCAAAGCCATAGACAAGGGTAAGGTGGTTCACACAGCCTATCTAGATCTTGCCAAGGCTTTTGACACCATCCCCCACTCTGGAATTATAGATAAACTCACTAAACTAGGTATAAATCCCTATGTCACATGATGGGTTGCCAACTGGCTCATTGACAGAACCCACACTGTGAAAGTAGCAGACTTCAGTCCTGGGCCCTCTCCTGTTTGGTATCTACTTCTCTGAAGTACAGGCTAACACAGAAGGTCTTTGCTGATGAAGTTCGCAGATGACTGCAAACTAGGAGCCATAATCAAAACTCCTACCAATGTGGACATCCTACAAAAGGGCCTCACTGAAACAGATGCCTGGTGTCAAAGCCATGGCCTCAAGCTCAATGCCAAAAAGTGCATTGTCATCCCCTTTGGTAAAAACTCTGTACCCATGAACTACAACATAGGCAGTAGTATACTTAACACTGAAAGTGTGATAAGAGACCTTGGGACACAGGTGGACAGTAGTCTCTCCTTTGATAATCACATTGCCACAGTAGTCAGGAAATACTTCTACATGACACACCTCATCACAAAAAGTTTCTCATCCAGGAAAAAAAGAGGTCATTGTTCCCCTCTACTCATCACTCATTAGACCCATTATAGAGTACAATGCCCCTTTTGGTATGTACCTCACAAGACATCTACAACAACTGGAAAGGCTGCAGAAATACCTCACAAAGATTACTGGCCTCAAACAGATGCCCTATGCAGACCGTCTCAAAAAACTCCAGCTTTACTCCATCGCATATCACCTACTCAGAGGTGATCTCTGTTTAACATACAAAGCTATGTCAAACCCAGAGCTGTTGGACATGCTCCACTTAAAGAAATCCCATTCCCTCCGAGCCACACGCTCTAGGGACCTAAACCTTGTCACCACATTAAACAGAACATGCCGGAGGGATAGATTCCTGTCTCAGAGACTTCCCATACTCTGGAATAAACTACCTATCTATATCAAACAAAGCTCCTCATTAGCACTCTTCAAGAAAAATCTTGATGATTGGATGGGAAATAGGAAATTCACCCCGGAGATCACCTCTGTGGCTCTGCTCGACAGTGGCACAGGAAAATAAATTTTCTTGGGTGGCAAAAGCTAGGGTACCTTTTTGGCTGGGCTTGTATAGGCCCCAGGGCTGATAGCCTAGTACCTACCTATGAACCTATGAGGGTATCCCTTCTGCACCTCTGTAGGTCATTACAATGATGCCTACACTGCTCTCCAGTGTGTGGGATGCCAGTAGCATTGGACATACCCTGAGCCAAACTACTCCATGCCTCAGACTTGTACTGAGAACCAGAGCAGTCTCCATGTAGAAGCCTTTGGCTCTGGTGCTTTACCAGGATTCCAATAAATATCCTGGCCTCCTGGACACTCCACCTCTGTGCCCTAAACTGGGCATCTTTTCCACTAACTCCAGACATGTCTAACACCTGACTTAGTGCAATGGAAATCATGCTTTCCCACCAAATCCAGTTATAGCATTTACTGGTAGTGTGCAAACCCAAGCAATGATGCCAACTGCATTTGCATAATGTTAAGTGGAGATCAGCAGTGCCAAGCAGGGATGACAAATATTTGAAAATAGGAGGTTAATCTGACACTTTACCTTAGTTTGAGGGGTGTCTGGTGATGCAGCTTAGAAATATGTATTGAAAAACTGAAAGGTAACTGTTAGATGAGTTACGTTTGCAGACATGCACTTGGGGCATAAATGCCATGACCTGATACATTTGTCTTTGGCTTTATACATTGATAAAATTGATTTTTAAAGTGTGGGCTACAAACCTAGGCATAAGGGACAATACATTTGCTTTCACAGTGTTGATTTTCCATCTTTGCCATAGAAGAAGTGCTGCTGAGACATAGTCAGGAATCATTCATAAATACAGCTGACAGTTTGAAGTGTTACACATGTATGTGTGTGACCTGACAAGGTTCTTGTATATAGATCAAGTTGTGTATGCAGCTTATTTAACTGTCAAGGCCATCCAAGTTCAGATAGCAGAATTATACTTACAGAAATATAGTACACAGTATACCCTCAGTTATGCATCTGAAAACACAATAAGGGTGTTTCATCCCTCATACATGTAATTTATATCAGCTCCACTATCTAAAGAGTTATATGTGAGAATGATATAATGGTAAATGGAGCAACAGTAAAAATGCTTAAATTGTCCTGTATTAGAACCCAGGACCATGTGTATTGCAGTCCTACACTTACACCTGTTGCTACAAGAATGTTGAAATAATGCTTTTCTATTTTACAGTTCATTGCTATAAACTGCACTGTCACAACAGTAAAAATAAGTTGCACAACCTGTACTAGAAGCCAGAACAATCTGTACTCCAGCCCTACACTTACAGCTGTTGCCAGAAGACTAGTTTCATGACATTGCCATACATTTCTACTTATTTTTAAATTCTGTGTGTTAACTGCCATGAAATACCACTTTGCTTGTTTGTGTGGTGCCCAACAGAATTTATTGAATGTATCTATTGTCAGTCATTGTCTGTCTGCGTTCTGTCAGCAGGTGTTCGGTGATGGCAGGTGTTGGGGTACCTTCCTAATGCAAATGGCATTGCATGATGGGAAGCAAAAATTGCAACAATGTATAATCTTTGAACTTTGCACATTTATGTATGCCCTGTCTGCAGACATCTGTCACTTTCAGGTAGCAGCACTGCATTTGAAAGTGGGAGTGGACATGCCAGTGTAACTCCTGGCAGAGATAGTTCTCATGGTCAGGTATGACAGTGATGAACTGCCACCTCTACCATGCATGACTCACACCTGTCCAACATACCAAGACGTTCAGCTAACATAGACCTTGGCTGTCTTAATGCAGACACTTGCACACCAATTTCACCTGGAGGACCCATACAGACACAATACACACAATAGTTACATAATTCAGTCATGAAGCTTAAAACTCATTTTGTCTCACTGACATCTGAATGTCTACCTGCTTCTCTTTTTTACTCACACACACTCACCATCCTTTTGTGTCAGCCTAGGCTTCCTGCTCCCCCACACAACATCCTGTGCAAGTGATGATAACTGTGCCATATCCCTGCTTTCTATCTTTTGGATTCAGGGTTACACAAGCTTTGTGTCTGATGCTCAGGGTGCATAGCTCCCTTAGTGCTTAGTATATCTGCATTTGTGATGTTGAATGGGTAATTGTACCTTTGACATATCAGTCTTAGATTGTTAAACAGTTGATAGAATCAATCTTTTTTGCATCAGTATTGCTAATGATCTTGTGAGGGTTGTGAAGTCTGAAACTGAAATGTGTATCATTACTTTCTAACTTCTCTCTTTAATGATTTTACAATACAAATGTATGGTGCTAAACTGAGGGCATTCAGTGACCATCAATACTTTTGAGAGGTATGGCTGTGTGAATCTTTGATGCCTGAGGCCTTCTACTTAATAATGGAGACATATAAGTCACATAAGTCTGTGCTGTCACAGGTTAAGGTTATCTCTATACAAATCACACAACTTTTACTACGCTTATACTACCAACTAGCAACATGCAATGATATGCGTCATTCATATTATTACACGATACATTCCAGTTTCAACACTTGCCTTGTAAATCCAGCAGTTGCAATAATTTTAGTTCAGGGCTGACTCTGTCTGTTGTTAGCAGTACACAGACATTATATCGGTAGGTAAAGGTTGAGCATTGCCTGCCATCAATGTTACTGCATATATGTCCACTGGAGGAAGGTTTTAGCCCCTTAGGTGGTGAGTGAGTGTGCTGTGAGCTGTCTCTTAGCCAATGCAAGGGCATATTGATCATACCAATATCTGGCTTCACCCACAGCAGCTGCTAGTTCCCCCTCTGACTCCTTACCTGTGTGTGTCTGTGGTGACATTGCCATTGGTGGTGGTATGTGTACCCCTTCCTCTTCTTGATCCTGCTGAAGCTGTTTTCTTGGGATGATGTTGTGTAATATGGCACATACAGTAAATATTTCAGTACATGTATGCGGATTCTACTGCAGGGTCCCCCCAAATGTATCTAGGCACCTGAACTACAACTTTAGCAGCCTAAACACATGCTCTATCATATTTCTATGTCCCTCATTATGGCATTTTTCAACAGGTGCATGAACATTTCTGATGGGTGTCATCAGCCACAGTTCCAGTGCATAAACTGCATCCCACAGTAAATGACCCTGTGGGATATCCCACCTAGTGAATACAGTTGGGAGGTGTGCCAGATATATGAATCATGGCAACTGCCTGGGTTGCCAGTACACACATTCAGGATGATTCCCTTGGCATTACACATGGCTTGGCAGTTAACAGAATGGAAGTCCTTTCTATTTATGTAGAGCCTTCCATGTTTCCCACATGGTGCCTTAATGTCTACATGTGTGCTGTCTATGGAACCCAGCACTTCAGGGTGATGTTCTACAGGGCAAAACTCCTGCATATTTCTGGCCCTGTCCTCAGGAGTATGGAGAAAAGATATGTGGTTTCTGGCATGTTGGAGCATAGCGTTCAGGAATTTATGGAGAATCCCAGATGCTGTTGCCTGTGACACTCCCGAGCATGTCCCCCTGTTGGTCTCTGAAAGGTACCTGTACGTAAAATTCTAAGGGCTACATATTCCTTTGTTTCCACTGGTATGGGTTCACCTTGGTTTGCCCTGGCTGTGAGTTGAGGATGACAGACGTTGCAGCATTCCTGTAGTGTGTCTCTGTCCACCCTGTAGTACTCTACAATTCCATGTCATGTAGATTGTGAAAGTTAAATGGGGTCTGAAACTCTTTGCTTTTGCGGACTTGGTCTGTTAGCAGCAGCAGCAGCATTGACTTCAGCCTATTGCACACACACATGAATTAAAGCAACATCAGCCGCTAACATTCTTTCTGTGTAAACTCCTTTACATGGCTGTATTCCAATAGATTTTGGAATTTGCAGGGAAAACCAGCACTGAGTCTACATGGTTGCTTTATAGCTTGTTGAATAGTTTCTCCATCTTTGATTGGTTGATTAGCATACAATTCAGCTGCTTATGCTGTAATTAGAATGCCACAGTGTTTACCTTGTTTGCGCAGATCTGAGCAGCTCTACATACCATGTAGAGACAATTACTGAATCCAAAACAGTCTACTCAATGTGAGCATCGTGCCGCGCACACTGTGTAAATGCTCCTTGCATGCTTTACAGAATCTGCTGAGAATTTATTACATTTATAATAATTTGTAAACAGCTTACAATATCACAACAACTGCTCAAATTACAAGCATACTGTCAGCATCTGAGAGTTTTCATACGGCTAAGTAGTTCTGTCTGTGCTATTTGGTTGCCGAGATATTTAGAAAAATATGAAATTTATGATAATTTAAATAAATATATGAACAACAATTAATTTATCTTTACCTGCACTAGACAAAGGTCAAATATGATCAATACAGTTGTGTTTGATTTAAGATGAAAGTAAAAGTCTTGTCAAATGTATAATTTTGTGTAAATTATCAAGATAAATGTGTAATGTATTCACTGTATACTTATATCTACTAATTTAGCTTAAGTCTTTGTGTAAAGTGTTATCCCAATTAAACTAGCAATGTACTCACTGTATACTTATATATTGTAGTTTGCTTATAAGTCTTGCAATTTTCTAAAATTGTGGAGCTATTCTCCCTGGGCCTCAGCTCAAAATGCGTCTTGTGACCCAGTTGGAGTATCCCAGGTAATAAATGTCAAATAAATAAATAAATAAATAAATAAATATAAATAAGTGATTTTTTTAAATGTTGTATTTGGAATTATTAATGCACTTATGAACAAGCAATATTTGACACAAGCATCAGTAGGATGTAACTGCAGAGACACCCAGCTGTAATGAGTTAAGGATTAAGTGGTTGTCAGTAAACATGAGATAATTGTTATATTGTCTCAAGATGGCCATATCCACCAAGCTGGCTACAGAGAAGTTAGGACTTGCATATCCATACTGCCAAGTCCTTTCATTTGTGACCTACAATGTGGTGGTGTATTGGAGTTAAAAGGCTATTAGGGGTGGTTTGTTTTTTGCAGACTATAAGGGTACTTTATTAGGGGCAGATGAAGCTGAACAGCTCTAAATTGCACTAGTATCAATGTTTACACAGTATTCAATTCTAGTAAATCTGTATGTACTGCCACTCAAGGCCCAGCTAGCTGATTTAAGCTTGTTGGAGCACAATGTATTTGTAATATATTGCTGCTTTAAAGGTTATAGTTTTATGGACCATTCTACACAGAGAATTTGCTTTCTAGGTGTTTGCTACCGTACAGGGCTTGGCTAACCCACATAAAAATGCAAAATTCATAGCAGCACATGAAAAACAGAAAACTAAATAATGAGCCCGCTGGCCAATAAAATTACTACAATCTGAGTCCTTTTGTGTATTTCCAAACTCAGGTAGACCAGGCAGACATCTTCTGCCACAAGATGAATAAAACCAGTCCTCTTGATATAAAAACACAATAGACGAGACCCATAATTCTGATACCACCAAAACCACTTAAACTACCAGCTGGAAATCCCTTGTGGAAGGTAATTTCAAGATTGTAACAGTGAGAGGAAGAGCATTTTTTTTTTACAAAAAATTCATTGAAATGTGCATATAAAAGCAGAAAACAAAAATGATCACTCAAAATAACAAGTGCAATTTAGCAATCAATGGTGCTTAACTTTGCCTGTATTGCACAGGAGGCCAGTAAAACACTTCTGAGCTCCAGGCTAAGACTACAAGCTTTGCTGAGCTCCAGGAGAATGAGCAGGAAACAGTATGCACTAAAGGACCCTTGGTCAAGAACAGTACTGGTTTTCTGTGTGGGCAATGATGGGTGAGAAGACTACCTAAATAGCTTATACGACAGTCAGTAGCAGTGAAAGAGGGGATGGTGGAACTTTGGAAATCAGATAATCATAAGTAGTGGAGGGCAGAGACACAGGCTTACAATAGCAGAAGAACAAGTAGGCTAGCTACAGAGGCTAGCAATGAAATAAAGGCAATATTGGAAATCTTTCAGAAACTAGTTTAATGAGTTAGTGGGGGATGGGAAAGGCACAGATGACAAGCTAGTAAATGATAGAATACAAAAGCACTGAATCACAAACTGGATCAGACACAGTTCTCTCACTGTTGAACTTTTACTACAGTTTAAGGCACAAGACTATGCAGAAATTCACCAGTAACACTGTTTATGGAAAAAAGCAGTAATAAATGATTAAGGCACAAACATGATAGTAGTACCAGTTCTGCCATGATTGTGAATTAAACTACCAGACTTTGGCCCATCAGGATTCAAAACACAAACAAATGGCTTTGTAAGTAATTCTGCTTGTGGAAATAGAAGTGCAGAATAATGCAGAAGCAGGATTTTCTCACAACTGCTAATTAAAATGCAAGACCTAAGTTCCCAGAACAAACTAAAAAAATGCAATCAAATGGAACAGAGCAATAAAGTGCAAAGTAGTATCACCACACAGGTCACAGGTGCACTTACATATTTAAGCATAATTAAAATAATTGTGACAATTTAATTATCTTTCCTTTTATTTAAAAGCTAGTTACTCACAGTTCTAAACCTCTCCAATTCTTGGATAAAAGACACAGTGGACATAGCTATGTGGTGGAAATAGCAGCTATTCAGAGAGATATCCAAATAAAAGCAATATTGGAGTTCTTTCAGAAACTTTAGCTTAATGTTTTAGTGGGGATGGGGCAGACACAGAATGCAAACAGGTAAATGATAATCAGAATATAAAAGCACTGAAGCACAAACTGGAGCAGAGACAGTTCTCTCACTACTGAACTCCCACTACAGTTTAAGGCACCAGTCTGGGCAGAAATTTACCAGTAATACAGTTTCTGGAAAAATACAGTAATCAATGATTAAGGCACAAATTTGGTAGTAGTATGCAGTTATGCCACTGCTGTGAATTAAACTAGAAGACTTTGGCTCAGCAAGGTTTCAAACACAAAGAGATAGCTCTTACAAGTAAATCTACTGGTGGAAATAGAAGTGCAGAATAATGCAGAAATTAAATTTTCCTAAAACTACTAATTAAATACAAGAGTAAGATCCAAGAATAAACTAAAAAATTCTGTTCGATAGAACAGAGCAGAAATGTACAAAGAAATATAACCATACAAGCACACTTAAATATTTAAGCAGAATTGAAATAATTAAGATGATTTCATTCAGGTTGTTACAGATGTTAAAGGAAGCTACAAACTTTTCTTCAGTTATGTCAGGAAATTAAAGAATAATATTCAGCAACTGACTGACATAATCAATAATAAAAACAAATTTTGTAATCCCAACGATATTATTAACAAACAGATTTAGTTGTAATTTTACCTACCTACCACCTTATTGCACATATATCCCTGAAAATAATTTTCCTCTAATCTCAGTTTAAAACAGATCATAGAATCCATGTCAAAGTCTAAAATGAATGCTTCTATGGGACCAGGTAACATACCTGGCTGCATTCTCATTGGTGCTAAGGATGTACTGAGCCTCTTATTAAACTATTCAACCTCAGCCTGACTACAGGCGTTGTCCCTGATGCCTGAGGAGCAACCACTACATCTCCTCTACAAAAGGGTGTCCCCTCTACAACCCGGTTATTTTAGGCCCAACATCTTCACAAAAATATATACAAAGCCATGGAACATATACCAGAACACATTTATACAGATATAGGCAGTTAAACTGATTTAGACCACTCACTTGTTTTTTTTTTTTTTTTTGAATTGCGCATCCTGTCTTCTGAACCTAGTAAATTACTTTTGAAAAGATCGCAGAGGGTGTGGATAGTAGTGACTCTGTGCATACTGCTTAACTTGACTTGGCCAAGGCTTTTGACATGATCACCCATGCAAGTATTATTGAAAAGTACAAACTTAATATAAATCTCTGTGTTATCTGCTGGGTTTCAAACTGACTATCTAAAAGTACACATGAGTTCATAGATTCACATTAGGCTATCAATCTCCAGACTATATCAATCCTAGCCAATAACTAATGGCCAGAATTAAACCCTGCACCTTGTATCTGTGAAGTAAAGACCTTAACCATTATGACAACCCCTATCCCTCCCCTCTCCTATTTGGTATATGTTTTGTGGACTTCCAAAACAATATCCTTGAAGTGTGATTTACTTGTTTTGTTGACGACTGCTAGTTGGGCAATGTTATCCATGTATCCACTAATGCTAAACTACTACTAAAATATGGACATGCCTAGTGGACTGTAAATGGTCTAAAGCTAAATGCAATAAAGTGCAGCATAGTAGCATTTGGCAAAAAAAAAATACTGTCCCCACTTTTATGGTCTAAGAGTCTTGGGTACTTGTGTGGAAAATTTTCTCTTATTCGGTAATGAATTGTCCACCACAGTCAGGAAATTCCTCTATCTGGACCAGTTAGTACACAAGGGAATATCCAAATTCTATGAAAGTCATGTTGCCACTCTCCTACTGGGCCTTTACCAGAGCCCTCATTGAATACAGGGCTGTGCTTGATATGTACAAATGCAAGCATATTGCTCAACTGGAAATGCCTCAACAATTTTTAACAAAAATAAATAAATAAATAAATAAATAATTAAATGACTTAAATCCATCATTTACCCCACTAGATTAGTGCTACTGTCCTTATACTCCATAGGCTACTGGCTATTCCAAAGTACCTTACTTTTTGAGCCATGAAAGGCACAATCTTATTTGACCTCCTATTTCTTTGCAATATTAAGTTGTTCTACAAATGCCCATAGTAGGGACTCACATTTCCATCAACAAATAAATAAGACTTGTTGGAAGGGTAAATTCTTAACTTATCCTATTCCCATTCTATGGAATAACCTACCACTACAGTTCAAGCAAAGTACTACTTTGCCTTTAGGGTTAGTCTTAATAATAAGATAGTTAGACACAAAACTTACACCAGGGTTATCATGTACAGCCTTGCGTGATTTGGAAGTTAGACACTGTTACGTACTCATAGATGCTGGCAAGAACTTTTTCAGTGTGAGAACTTAAAAGATGTATATGCTCAAGCATCTTATGGTCCCAGTGATCACTTCTCTAGTATTGGTTATAGGTTCATAGTTTCATAGGTTGTCACTAGGTTAATGACCAATAGGGCCCTTACAAGCTTAGCCACGCACCCTAAGCCAAACCGTGCACCCCAAGCCTGGCCACATGCTCATTCATATGTTCTTATTTTTCTGTCTTCTTTCTTAGCAAGGACTGCATTATGTTCAATGTTCACCGTGTCTTCTTTAGCAAGACACAAATGATATTACCTGCAGTTATGAGGATTTATTCGACTCAGACTTAATTTCTGTGTTACCTTTAATGAGTGCTTTCATCCACTAAAATACATTCAGGTGAACTTCATCAGATAAAGTTTATCAATTAACCAAGTCCTAATATTTAAACAAAAAACAGTCGATACGTTTCTTCCTATTATATCATAAATCCCTACCCTTCATTTTAAAAATAGGTTACACAAGCTAAAAACAGTTATTGAACATATCCAAGTATGTCAAAACATATCACGTCCAGAAAAGAAACACTTTGGCACAGTAATCCTAGAATACTTCATCTTAAACGCATTAATAAAAAGTTAAAAAAGATGAAAATAATGATAATAATAATAAATAATAATAATAATAATAGTACAAATTCAGTACCCTTGGCTATAAAATATATGAATCTATTTAAAACATAAATTAATGAATGAATGAATTGATTTATTATCCCTTATCCCATATAAACCTTTTAGAAATTAACTTTATCTGGTCAGAGCTTTAAGCTTCAACAGACAAGAGACAGAACAATAGTCATTTAGCTCTGGCCATCTATAGGCATTCAGTTTAAGCTGCCATAATAACTCCTTTTTCTCTAACCTATCTTGACATTACCAATAGCTATATACCTAAATTCATGTCCTGGGAACTGTACCACATGTTTTGTCAAGGCATTATTCTCCTGTCCTTTTCTGATGTTATATGCATGCTCATATATTCTATCTCTAAGTCTATGGTCAGTCTTGCCCACGTAAAAACATGGGCAATCCTTACACTTGGCCAAGTATGCCAGCCCCTTAGAGTTATAATTGAATTTCTGAAATAATTTATATTCCATCTCCCCTATATGAAAGCTCATACCCATATTTATCTTACTTCAAAAGGGGCATCTTCCGCATTTCTCCATTTGGGACAAAACATTCCTTTCGTTATTCTTTAAAATTTCCAGGATTGCCTTAAAATTAAGGTTTCTCCTGAACACTATCCTAGGCGAACTCCCAAACTTGTCCCTAAACAATTTCTCCTCAGCCAATATTGGCCACAGACTTAGAGATAGATAGATTCATATATTTTATAGCAAAGGGTTCTGAGTTTGTACTACTATTATTATTATTATTATTATTATTAATATTATTATTTTCATTTTTTTCTTGTTACTTTTTATTAATCTGTTTAAGATTACGTATGCAAGGATAACTGTGACAAAGTGTTTCTTTTCTGGACGTGATATGTTTTGACATACTTGGATATGTTCAATAGCTGTTTCTTTCTTGTGTAACCCGTTTTTAAAACAACACCAGGATTCATGAAGCTCGGTGCAAGAACGGCATTAGGCTTGCGCAGACCGTGTGGCGTAGAGATGGTGCAGTAGCGCCATATGCATATTAATGAAGGCGTGCTGCCACCACATCCACGTGCATAGGAAAAGTGCGTGAGTGCATGGGGCGTGTCCAAGCACCGCACGGAGGTGTGGACATGTCGGCTGTTTACGTGCAACCTAAAATGCTGAATAGTACAGCCTGCCTCTAATAGTAATCACACCTGTCAGTGTCCATGGATACTGAAACATATGCAAAGCAAGCAAGACAGTTTTGCATATACAAAAATAAGAAGCAAACACAAATGCACGTAGCTGAATATTGAGTCTCCATCCCTCGAACAAATGACATTTAAAACCCCGTGCCCGTATTCTATTGTAGTGTCAATAGTTATACTAAGTGGAAGTGAAAAGCATTGTGTTAGCACGCCGCCAATAGCTAAGTCTAGCCCAATGGTCAGAGTTACCACCTGTCCCACATTGTGAGGGACAGTCCCCCTCTGGTCAGTTGTGTCCATATCAAAACCATTATAAATGTAAAATATCCTGCGATCGTAAGACATAATTATGTCCCACATCTTATGTAATAGTCACATACAATAGTTATTTCCGTATGTAAAATGCCTACATGTTACAAGAAACAGAATAAGCAAGTAAACGAAACAGAAGAAGCAGCTAAACTGCTACAACAATAAGCTTACATTTAGGCATAAAACAAAAGTACTATCTGTTGTACTGACCGTGGGTATGTGTTGCCCTGAAAAATCTGGAGTGTCCCGAATATATCCCATCCTAGCCATATGAAAAGGAGGCAACCCTACTAATGGTCAGAGAATACACACAATAACTGGCCAGCCTCTTAATCCCCCCTAAAACTAGTGAACTTTGGAGGAAAGGTGATGAATTACACTGAATGAATAATGACAATAATTAAGAGTAATAGACATCTTTTACTTCAGAAAATAAGTATTAATACATATGCTCTGATTCTGTCAACATTTCAAGTTAATAGTATTAATATTTTAAAAGTGTCCATGATTGTCCCTGATTTGTCCTTGCCTTGTCCCTGTTACTGTTGAAATTAGTCCCTGAGTGGTTGAGAGGTCCGTACACATATGTAC